>NW_012267298.1:9518288-9622822 GCF_000151885.1 Dipodomys ordii
GGCCCAGAGTTCAAGCCCCACGACCGACAAAAAACAAAACAAAAAAAAAACGAGAGACTTCAGGCATAGACCATGATTCTGCACAACCCATTAAGCCCTGAGTGTGTGTCAGATCCACATTCATTCAGTCACTAATCACATTTATTTTTACTGTAGTGGAATCGGAACTCAGAACCTTGCATTTGCTAAGTAGGGTACTCTACCACTTGAGCCACCCCTCCAGCCCAACTCCTCCCATTTTTATGAAGAACATACTGCATACTCTGGTACAGAAATGCAAAAGTCGACAACGGTCCACAAACAAACATTAAAAATAATCCCTGCCTTTCTACTCACGAGAAAAGTAGATCAATAAAGTAAAACAGCTAGTAAGCTGAGGGAGAAAGATGAAGCCTATGTGGGTTGTGAACTTTCCAGGGCACAAGAGAGAAGCAATGTAATTTGAGAACAAGCATCCAAGGGAAGCCTGGTGAGAGGGAGATCTTGAAGTAAAGGCCAAAAAGAAGAGAACAAGCCTCATCTTCCTGGAGGAAGAGCACAGGGAAGAGGACATGTCACCCAATGGTCTGAAGAGTTAGTGTTCTTGGTGATGGCCACTTTTGGCCAGCAGGAAATAGCCTCAATGTAATTTTATCTTGCATTTCCTTTATGGAAATGAATACATGTTTCACCTTTATTCACTTATCTACTAGTCATTTGTACTTCTCTTTTGAGAGTTGTTTGGGAGTGAGAACTACAGTAGGGGAGAAGGAGAGTGTGAAAGAAAGGTGAATATGATCAAAGTCCTATGAAAATAAGATAACAAGACCCCTCCCCCCACAAAAGAGTATTTAAAAGCAGGCGGATAAGAGGGTAATGAATAAATGAATTTGGCCAAAAGACCTATATGCATATATGGAAATGTTACAATGAAACCCCTTATGTTAAGCATAAGTAGAGACATGGTTTGGTTAGGGTCTCGTACAAGGACATGAAAAGCCTAAAATCTCTAGCGGGCACCCAAGCAAGCTGTTTAATGTACATTCTTCATTTCCGATCTAGGGATTACTTGTGTAATTCAACCTTTTTCTTCATCCCTGTCTGCGCATGTCTGACTATGCCAGGTCACTGGCTGCCATGTAGAATCTCTGTCTGCAGGTCATTGGTCCACCTGCACTCCTACAGCAGAGCAGTCAATCTCGGGTTAACACAGGTGGGCATAGAGCCACAGCTCTGGTCACAAGTGATTTCTCCTGGAGATGGACGATGTCATGATCCTCACATTGCCTGGCCTTTCACAAGGAAAGAACAATGGGTACACTGTCACTACTACACATAGCATGCTCCATGAGCAGCCCTGAGTGGTAGAAATAGTGAATATATCAGTCAGACAAGATGGCTTACTCCTATAACCCCAGATATGCAGCAGGCAAAAAAATGAAAGCCTGTGGTTTGCCAATGAAACAAATATATGCATGCATGCATACATGCATACATACATACACATTCATAAAGTGAATAAGAATTGAAGACTTGGCCATTCAAGACAAGGAATGGCACATTTTTGACTCTAGATTGTTTTGTGGTACAGTTAAGAGATTCTTACTTTCCCAATGGCCACACTGGGAAGAAAATCCTCAGTCCTTCTCATATTATATACCCAAGAAATAACAGTCAAATAATGTGTCCTCTAACCAAAGGCAAAATAAGTCATTCAGCTCTTGTTATCTTTTCTGGATCTTAAATGTACTCCAAAAGCCATCTGATGAAGGCTTACTCATGAGCCTGTTACATGATTGGAAGCTGACAAAACTTGTAGGAGGTGTGGCCTAATGGAAGCAAGTTAAGTTACTGGGAGCATTTCCTTGGGAACATTTTCTTGAAAGGAATATTGGGATCCCAGTTTTTTTTCTCTCTCTCTCTGGTGTGCTCTCTCTCCCCACTCTCTCTCATATATACATACATACACACATGCACACACACACACACACACACACACACACATACATCCTAGACAACAGTGGGTAAGTATCTTTGCTCTAACACGTTCCAGCCATGAGATTCTGCTTTATCAGAGGTCCAAAGTGATGGAGCTAAGCATCATGGGTTGAGTCCTCTGGAACCACAAGCAAAAATGAACCTCTCCTTTTTGTAAATGGTTTTTCTCAATTCTTTTGTCAGAGCAATGTCAGGATGGTTAACACAAGCCCTGATTGCCCTAAAGAAAGGCTGCTGTGAATTGCGTAGACACAAAGTTCCAGTAAAAGGAAAAGTAAAAGGATCATTTTCTCTTTTATTAATTTGTTCTTTTATCATTTTATACACATCACAAGTTAACACAAAAAAGCCAACCAAGAAGCAAATGTAGAAAAATAGTGGAATTATATTGGCACTAATGATTCAGGTATGACTAAGGGAACTGTTTCACAGACAGTTTTCAAGGGTATGCAGGACATTGTAATTATTGTGTACAGATATTTTCACCAGAATAAATATGCATTAGGATTCACAGTGGCATCAAGCTAGACATTCAGACTCTTTCTCCATGGGATAGTAATAGAAGACCCACCTCGCTTCACCCTCTGTAATGTTGGATGCCATATTTAAAAACAAATGTAAAATAAATAATAAATTCCCCAGCCTTTCCTTATGCTCTCAATAAATGGGAGCCACTCGTGGGTCCCTTTGCCAAATCTAAGCACGATAGCTCTTGAAGACACTAGCGGTGTGTCTTTTCATTATCTGATCGATGTTATTTCATCTATTAATATTAAAAGAAGTAGAAAGCTCAGTAGCAGAATATCTGAAGCTTTTGCATCACAGGATGCGGTGCTCAGAGGAATGCTTCTTGCTAGATGTGACAGTACAGCAACCATCCATCTCCTTTGAGAAATTGACTTCGATAATATGCTGTGGGAGAAATGGCTGGAGAGAGTGTTGGAATCCTGAGTGGTTTGACTGACATTTCTGGAGCATCTCACATTGGTTTTCTGTATGCAGACCCAGATCGAGACCCAATTCTGGGCACCAAAAGCCCAGAACTGGCACTGTGGTTTGGTTTTAGAGGCACTAGATGATATTATTCACAATGTTCCCCACCTGCTCCCGTACTTCATTCTGTCCTGGACTATTCATTCATACATCTCTTCCTCACCCTGGGTGAAGCGGTAAGGTCACATCAGATGATTCTCTGTATCCTTCACAGCTTAGGCCAGAACCAACACAGAACAAACAAACATTGTGTACAAAAAATATATATCCTAAAGGAAATCATGAATGAAACTAAAATCACAGACTCTTTAGGAACACACCAAGAAATTAGTATGTGGGACCAAATGAGACACACTTACTTTGGAAGGAAAGATAGCCAGTTGCCAGTGGCTCACACTTATAATCCTAGGTATTCAGGATGCTGACATCCAGAGAAACATGGTTCAAAGCCAGCCTGGGCAGAAAATCCTGTGAGGCTCTAGTTCCAGAATAACCAACAAAATGCCAGAATTAAAGCATGTCTCAAGTGGCAGAATACCTGCCACTTAGTGAGCTTAGTGAGTCCAAGGCCCTGAGTTCAAATTCAGGTACTGGGAAGATAAAGGAAAGATACACACACATATACACACACTTACATGTATACATATATACCTATATGTGTGTATATACATGTATGTGAGTGTATATATATACATATATATAAATATATAGGCATACAGTATTAGATACGCCTTGCTTCAGATACTTCTTCCTGGGGAATGAAGGACGAAGCAAGGTATTTTGTCATATGCAATAAATCTAGACATAAGTTAAAGAGTATTTCATTGTGTCTGTGCTGTTTAGTGCAATAGAAAGGAATATGTAGCAGTCACAGAACTCAGCTTCTAACACCTTATGTTAGATGCCACACAACTCCTACCTGTGGGACAATTGACAGCCTTTCCTCCACTCTCAATCAACAATGGCTTACAGCATACCCTGAGAAGGAAATTAATTTGTATTATCCCGACAGTCCCATTAAACCTGAGCATGTCCAGTATGGCAACTCCTGTAGTCACGCTGGAAGGATCTGCCCGCTGCGGTCACATCTAAAGTTTCAGACGAGGCCTCCCCTTCAAGCCAATGTGACTGAATCACTTTGAAGCCAGGAAGATTTCTTAATTTATTTCAAAGAAAATTCCCAGTAGGGAATTTGAGGCAGCATGCCTAAGCATTACCCTTAGAATCTGAACTGCCTGATCTATGCCAGGTACAGCTCCAGGTCTCTACTTGATGTTCTTACCCATGTCCCCTAGATACTTTTAAGCATGCCTTTCCAAATTTATTGTACAGATTGGGAAACAGGTTCTTTCCCACGATGCAACACCCATATCTCACAGAATGACTCTCTCTTCTTGCAAATTCAGAAGCTAACAGCTTCATCACAAGCCAAGGTCAAACTACTTCTGCATTAGAATCCATTGCCGTGGCTGAGAGGAAGGATGAGAGAGGCAAACGTACACTTTTTAAGGACCAACCCTTTCCAGTGGATACATTCACGTCCAGGCCCGGTAATGTATGGAGCACCAGGTTTGTAAGAATGAATGAGAGGTGGTGGGAGAGCTATAAGGACAGAAAGAAGACATGCTAAGTATAGAGAAACGGCCTTGTGGAACCTTGAGAACTCAGCTCTGAGAGCAAGGCACTGGGCTCAGATTCATCATGACTTGATTCCTGGGTGATATGATCAGTCGTTCCAATGGAGGGAGAGCAGAGACAGGAAGTGTGGGTGGAAGCGATGAATAAAAAGGCATCGAGGGTTAGAAAAGGAGACCTTAGACTGGAAAGACAGAAGCACAAGCAACAGGTGACCAGCCAAGAAAAGGACATTCAGCCAGTCATGCAACTATACTCACTGATGAGACTTATGAAACCACATTTGAAACAGAATAACGTTTCCTAGGTCATATACGTTATTGGTTAAATAAATGTCTTATATAGATTTAGAAACTCATGGGAGCATAATTTGGGTGTTGAACCCTGTCTTTGATTTTTGCAAGATGGGTGACATTTACAATTATGTAATATCTCCTGACTGGAGGAGTCATAGGAAAAAAGAATATATAGAAGGCTGTGAGTTTAAACGTTGGCTCTATCACTGCTAAGTTGTACAACCAAACGGCCGAGTCACCCGATGACCCCTCTAGTATTTGTCTGGTGTCATGTTTTAAGGGCAGAATTCAATCAACCTAGCAGAAAAAAAGTTGAGCATTAAAAGTTAGTTCCATTCTCTTGTTCTTTGTTTATAAAAAGATAGAATGAGCAAAGTTTGTTTTACCTCTAGCTGTTTTTGGTTCTGTGCTGAGTCTCGAAGTTTGAGTAACTGTTTTGCAATCACGTAACCACAACCCCATGCGTGAAACAAGGACAAGCTATTTGTAACTGGCCATGAAGAAGGGTGGGAGAAGGCGGCCAAGAATTCAATGTGGACCCGACAAAATTAAGAAAAATGAAGGGAAGGGTGGGGGGGAGGGGTGGGGGAGAGTATTGAAATGAGTGGCACTGATAGAGAGGCAGCTTTCATTCACTGCTTTGTTTACTGGCACCTCCTTGGTATAACTACTTAAAGATAATGACAGCAAAAAGGAAAATACGCTAGTGTAATGGTGAGCCAGGAATTGCCTATTTGCCGATGGATGTATCTGTGTCTGGAGGTTGCTAGTTCTCTATATCCAAGGCATTCCATTTTATGACAGAAATTACTGGGATACATTTCCAAAAGCTAAATGTATGTACAGAGTCCGGTGCTCTGAAGACTTTGCAAGAGCCCAGCTTTTCTTTTCTGATTGTCTAGACCGTTTGCCTTGAGACACACTAGCATTATGCATCATGACACAGTGTCATGGAAAAATTAGATTCAAGTGATTTAGGGCGGGGAAAGGAGATAGTCCTTTTAAACACTCTAAAATGAGCAAGTACGGACTCCAAGAAACTAGGGATGATTCTAACTGTTTGTGGCAGTAGCTCTTCACAGATATGAATAACCATGGTCATGTGCAAGCTCTACTGCCTGAATACAGTACATTCATCACAGATAGGATGAGACCAAGAAGTCAAATGGCATTTGAAAAGCAGGGTTCAGAATGCTAAGCAGGAGATGCATCGGAATCAAGCAATCCATTTGCTCTCTTCCCATTCTAGAGATCTTGTGATTTTTAAAATTAAATACAGATAGCTAAAAAATAAACCAATGAAATGTTCCATCCTCTTAGACCCTTCTACTGTGAAGGATGATAGGACTTACATTAAGAGTAGGTACTCATTAAAATGTGTAAAGATGAAGTGAGCGGACACAAGACAATTGATCCAGATGTTAGCATATGTTGCCTAGCTTTGCCAATTAGACAGGAGCATCCTTCCTAAGGATACAGGGATGGATGGTTGCCAAGATGACATGGGAAGCATGACTCTATTTCTGCCTCTTGTTTGCCCTGGCTTCTTGTTTCTTTCACAATATCTGCAAAAACACTCGCAAGAGGCACTGACGACTGTGTATTCTGGAAAATGCACACTGTCAGAGACCACCAACCGCAGTGATAAAAATAAGTGGCAGAAGGCTATCGACTTTAGGATCACCAGGGAGGGAGATTTGCTACTGTCTCCATACAGGCGAAGGTGGGCCAGCTGCTCCCTACCTTCAGGTGCTCCTGCTTGGAAACATTTTTCTTCTTTACAGAAGTACCTGGGCCGTGTGTTATGATTGCTCTGTGTGCTGCATGGATTATTCCCCATCCATGCTCTTCAGGGAGCTCCTTCTGACTCCAGTCTATGTGTCTGGTCTATGGCAGCAACTCTGCCCACCACCTACCTTCCCCTTGCACACACAGCTATATTCCATCTGAATAGAACATTTTGATGTATTTTATGTTCAACACCTGACTCAGGGCAGATGGTTAGGAAGTATTTGTGGCCTAGGAAAAACTTGTGATTTTGACTCTGTTTCTTCCAGTTTGTGGAGCTTCAGATAGATCAACTGCAAACTGAAGACTGTTTTTCTTGCATATCAAACAGCTTGGTTCCTTAGTAGTCATTCAAATCTGATACGAAAAGATCACTTCCTTGCTTTCCTATGCAACAAAAGAGCCTATTAGGATTTTGAGCAGCCAATATCCCTTCATCTTAGCCTTCTTATCCAATGCCATTTTTTCCCAGCTTCTCCATGTCAAGCCCTGCAGAGACGTCCGCTGTGCTTCTCCGAGGGAAGGCTCAGAAACGAGACATGGGAGGGAGTACTCAGGGCTTCTCTCAAGGCAGGGTGAGGTCCCTGCAGAGTCAGCTCGGGAGTGAGGGCAGGTGGTGGGCTTATCCCCTGTCCCTCGTTTCCAAGAGGAAAGTTCTCTATTAGTGCTAACAGTGGAAATCTCCACTCGATATAAGAAAACATTGCATAGTATCTAACTTCACACACCTCTTTTTTCACTCTCTGCCCCTGCATATTTTCCATCCTCTTTCCCTTCTAGTGTACCATAGATTATCTATCTATCTATCTATCTATCTATCTATCTATCTATCTATCTATCTATCTATCATCTATCTATCTATCATCTATCATCTATCTATCTATCATCTATCTATCTATCATCTATCTATCTCTCCCTTTCTCCCCTCTGTCTCTCTTCTGTTTCCTGTTCAAAATTCGTAATAGCATAATGGATTCCCCACAGCTCACTTTCACCAGACCAACTTTCACCCATGCAGCCTTCATGCCTGGCTTTGTGACCACTTCTGGGAGGGCTTCCCTAAGCACCTGCTACCTCACCTTTCCTCTGAGCACTCATGAAAGCCTACAACTTCTATTTAGTTAGTTCAACACTTGGCCAATTATGTTCTGTTCTAAATTTACAAATGTATTTCTGGTCTAGATTGGACCCTCAATGAAAATGTATTAAATGTATGAATGAATGAATGACACAATGGAAGTGCAGTTAATGGCAGCTGGCTGTGCAGGGCAAATGCGCTCCCCTGGCCTCTCTCTAAGGCTGCCCCCTCGCCCTTCTGGAAGCAACAGGAGGTGCATTTCCACTGTGTGTCCTACTTTTGAGCTGCTATCTAGCACAGACTGAAGTGACGGCTAATCCTGTGAAGACGGGAATCTAGCTTTTTTCTGTTGCCCCTTTCCTCAGCCTTGCAGAACTGTCCCTTTCAACCTGTACTGAGCTGCTCATGTGACTCCAGCTTCTTCTGACTTCTCGCTGCTTCTCCGTGTTTATTTTGGTTCACGAACAACAAATTCCAAATAATTGCAATGTTAGTACCTTTTATTTCTAACTGGTTTTAAGAAACTCCACAAAGTGTACAAACCAAAAAAGAAAAAAAATGATGCTGAGAATAAAGACATACTAGGCCATTATCTTGGCAGGCAATATTTTTTATAATTTTTATAACTAATAATAGAATGTCCCCTGTTATTTTATACATATACATATAATGTGTATATTTATAGTTATATATATATATATATGTACTTTAATAGAAAGAGACATAAAAAAGCCTTTTTAAATGAATCATGACACATAATACTTGACACTTATTTACAATACAGAGGTGCACTTTCTACATGATTCTAGATGCTCAGAGGTGAGAGATGGTTTACAAAGACAGTGGGACACCCCTATCAAAAAAGAGGGGCACTATGCAGCTGGACATTTATTGCCATTAGTTCTTACTATGTCCAGACTGCACATGGAAGGTTAAGGTGGCATCTGGGTATTGGAAAAGATGATGGTCATTGGACTGATCCTGTGCCATCACCCCCAGTGACAGGATCTACCAAGTGACTGAAGAATGACGGAATGCTGATGAAAGGAACTGGAAACACAATATGAAATATACTCATCAGAGAGGACGTGTTCCCTCATGGCAGCTACAAGCCTACGGCTCTGCAGAGTGCACAAACACTTGTCTAGATCAGGGAAACCAGAATCAAGAATTGCCCAACCAGGAAACAAATGTTTCCCAGGTAACAAAGACAAGTGTCCCTGCTTTGGAGCAGAGACTGAACCAAGCACCAACTCAGGAACTCACGAAGAATATCCAGTGGCAAACCCAAGTGTTCAGCTAAGAACATAAGGAACTTTCAGAAAAGACCCAAGAAAAACTTGAAATCCACTGTAGGAGTGTCTCCCTTGGAATGACACTCCAAGCCCACACCAGCACCATGACATAGGTTTGGAAAACCCACAAGCTTGCCCTTCTGCAAAGTTGTCTATGAAGACTTAGTTCTTGTGTTCTGGATTTAAATTCAAATGAGAGGGTTTGGTAACTTTCAGAGGAGCCCAGATTCACATGGTATCATTGCCCTACTGTCTGTGACCTGGATCCAGGCTGCTCTGTGCCTGGGACTGGTGAGTTTGTGCACTCAGAAGGGACTTTCTATAGAAAAACCATGGGCTCCCATTGCTATTCCTCAGCACAACTAAATGAGTCGTTCGTCTGTCTCCGGTGTTTGGGACTATGTTAAACATCTTGGGAACTTTCAGAACTTCTGCTGGAATTCACTTACCTAGAAGAACTTGGGATGCATCTTCAGTCTGCCTTCTGTTCTGTAATCTGATCTCATTCTCATCCCTATTACTCACTCGGCTTTAATGGATGGTGACCTTTCCTAGCCCTTTGTTTTCCTAAGGCAAGAAGACATTTCTGGTGGTAGATAACCAGCACCTGCCTGGAGCCCCCCCTGAGGATTTCATCCGGCACGCTTCCATTTAGATATCTTTCTCTTTCCATGGATAGGAGCAGCTGGCCATGGTCCTGGTTTTTTGTGATTGCGTTCCACACTAACACAGCCTTTCTTTGGAAGTGTGCCATTGGAAAGTGCACACGTTAGTGCACAAATCCCCGTGTCCCCTTCTGTGAGTGTGCAGTCTTGTTGTTTTCCCTACTGCAGACAGAGATCTAAGCAAAAACAGTTTGTGGACCAGACAATGCATAGAAAAGGTGTGAGAGAGTAGGCAACATTCAGTACAGTTCAGTACATTCCTATTGCTGGTTTGGTTTGTAACAAGCATACATTTTGTTTGTATATACCAAGAACACCCTTCCCTCTCTGCCCCTCCCCATTCCCCCCTGCCTCTCACCCCACCCACTGCTGTTACAGAATAAAACGGGGCTTGGCCGCACATTCCTTCATCCCTTCCCTTGTTTAGAAAACGTGAAGCGAGAATGACAATACGGATATCACATCTTTTGAATGAGTGGCACATCTGACTCTATGGAGGATTCTATTTACACAAATATGTTCCATTTCTGCACAATGGGTAACCTGAGTTCTGAAATGCTTGTCTGCACTTAAACCAAAATGATAAAGCTATGAGCTAGTAACAGATTAGATAAAGCTACTTCAATTGGAGCCATCTCTCTCTGACCCAGTGTTTTTCAAAGATGGGCTCACCAATTCCAAGGATTCTGTTTGTTTTTATCTTCCCTGTTTTTCTTAGAAAGCTTCTTGAATGAGACTCCAGGAGGCGAGGCAAATTCAAACAAAATTTGTTGTGTTTGACACTATTTGTTCACCTCTCCCAAATGTCTGAAACAAAAGCACCTCAATGCGAAGTCCCACCCCAGCCTTCCAGCCCTCCCAGCCATCCATCCAGCTGACCTCCTGCAGCTCCACCCTGGACCGCACAAGTCTGTGAAAGGGCGTCATAGCTAAAGAGCTTGATGGATGTGAAACACGTCCGGAGAGTTACCCCAGGCTGGCTCCCTCACAGCCGCTACTTGAAATAGTTGAGTCCCGCCACCAAGAAAAACTTCTCCAGGAAGAGTTCTGAGTCCAGCACGGCGATGTGAGCAGCACGGCCGATCAGGGTGTTGGCAGTGTTGGGCAGAGCGTGGAACACATTGTGTCGGATCAGAGAGCAGTCCTTGGCTTCCACCAGAGGGCCCAGGAGGTTGTTGATCATTTCCGCATACACCGGCCCTGGGAGGGAAGAGGATATGAAGGCCTGGGTAGAAGCTACTAGAAACATTTAGAGAGTAAGACTCTGCGTGTTCACCAAGGGGCAGAGTGTGAAGATCAGTTTCCTACTTGTATAGGATATAAAAGAAATGAAGTCAAAGTTCTCTTCCTCTGGTTAGATTAAAAGCTAGGGGCACTCGAGGGTTTCCACATGACGGCTTTGTGGTCTGTGCCTGAGGAGGCGTGGTAGTCGGGGACGAGGAACTCAGAGGAGGGCTGTCCTCTCCACGGAGGGCCAGGAGGAAGAGAAGGGAGTCACCCGCCAGGACAGACACTCAGAAACCACACAAGTCCCATTGCAGGAGATCATGTGTCAGGACACATCTCAAGAGATCCGTGGAAGCTAATACCTACTGACGCCATGTCTCCTACAAGTCAAGTGGCATTTTACTGGCTCCTGAGCACCAAGGAGAAGAAAGAAGAGATTGTAGGGTATAGGGTGGTGGTTGTGCTTTATCTTTTATAATTGTACGTCAGAATTGATTATCCTTTCTACCTAAGAACTAACGGGACTGTGATTTTGCATCAGGCATGGTAGGTAGGGGGCGCTCTTCTAGCCACGTAGAGATGTGTCAGTCATTACTAACGGACCAATATGCACACTGAGGCTGAAGTTCGCACCTGGAAGGCCTGTGCTCTTCCCGATCATGATAACTGCTGAATCGTGTACGGACCTCTTCTAGCATGAACCAGAGGGCTAGGGTGCTTAACATTGACTCACTGGGGCAATACTACAAATAATAGGATCTGTTTCATAATGTCGGCACGATGGCCTGCATTTATACAGAGAACAGCTCTTCGCTGAGTCTGGCAGTTGGTCAGCCTACTCCAGACAATCCTCCAAGCCCTCTGCTGTCCTTTCCCCCAGAGTTATCCAGAGCTATCCAGCCATTTTTGGATCTGCTCTCCTGGACCAGGAAGGGCAGAGACCTTCACACAGGGCCTGGGCCACTTTAGTCTTCTAACCCCTTCCTCAAAGTTTTGGTCAAAACCTTTGAGGCAGAGAAGGTAGAGATATGAATTGAAATAATTAGGAAGTTGATTTTTTTAAAGAAATTAGTTAAAATAAGAGGTAAAAATCCTTCCTTAAAGTGTCTATTGCTATATGAGAATAGTGGTTATTACCTATTACCATCGCTAGGGAGAGGCTGGATGGTTATCAACTATAAAACAATTTACATGCAGAATGCTTGTTTCAGAAAAGAAGTGGAAACCAGTCAAAAGTTGACATGAAAGGAGTGAGCCACATAAACATTTCTTCACAGGCTGGTCTGCCGGCTGTGCCCTTTGAAAAGGATGTTGTGGAAACCACAGGATTACAAGAATACTCCACGAATGTTGCCAAGCAACAGGAGCAGAAGCATCTAATGGTTGTGCCACTGTCAGAATGTGTTTAAATTATGTGCGCAATGAAGGCCAACAGGCCATTAAAAAATAAAATTAAACAGACAAAATCATTCAAAATTCACTGAGTGAATCAAATCATTTTCCACCTCAAGGCAATTGTCAACAATGTTTTAAACATACATTGCATAGCCCTCATTATTTTTCCTACCTAAAGCACTTGTTTCCATCTTGATGAACTCTTGAGACTACATGACACATTAGTCATTGAATTAGAAGGGGAATACAGAGAAGACTGGGAGGTATTTTATCTCAGCCTAGGTGGTATTGGAATTGATGGGGTATGGTTGGAAGAGGTGAAACAAATCAAGGCTCAAGACGCACTGCACTCATAAATTGGTATATTCACCTAAAACCTCTTTGTACAACTACTTAAAGATAATTATTTCTAAAAAAGAATGTTTTGGAAAACAGGACTATGGGTACTTATAATACACACACACCAATATGAATTAAACACCATGTCATTCCATTTGTCTTAATTGATCAACTAAGTCACCATTTTTGAGGCCCATTTGAAAGCATGACAGAAAACATTAACTTGGGGAGAGACGGTAGCACTGTCCTCATGGCGACTGACGAGATTCATCAAACATTAGCATTCTTTGAAGAAGAACAAGTTCTGTGACACACAGTAGGCCCTCCTTCCTCTCAGCCACGGGTCACCTTGGGCAGCGCCTAAAGAGCAAAGCCCAGGCTCTTGAGGAGGACGATTTCCTGTTCCGGGGCAAAGGTCCAGCTCCAGAACTGGTGCCTCGGGATGGCTTTGCACACTTCCTCCAAGAGACAGGGGGAATGTCACCTTCCTCGGGGGCCACTGTGTCGGAGGAATGGGCTCAGCACAGTGAATTAGCGGCGCCTGGCGCACAGCACACAGCTCACAGGGGCTCTCGCCTTGGCTCACCTAAAGCACTTCTTCCCTCACGGTCGGCACAGAGATGAGGGTGCCCACAACTGTTCCACACGATGGGCAGGCCGCGCCTCACGTCGCGCTGAGATTAAAGGCAGCGCTCGGCGGCCCGGCGGCCCACAATAAGCACAGTCACCTCCATGAATCTCATCTCCCTTCTGAAATCCAAAGACCCCTTTCCGAAGTCCAGGGCAGCTTACCTGTGTGTCTGTCCTTCAGGGCGGTCTTGCACATTTCGATCCGGGCCGAGTGGAAGGGCACGTAACGATCTTGAGGAGAAGCCACCAGAACGACGTTTTTAAAATACTGCAGGCCTGTGAGAAGCCGGGAGAGTACGCTTTGACCTGGGTCATCCGGTCGGTGGACGTGCCCCCCCGCCCCGGGTTTGCACACTGCAGGCCTGTGAGAAGCCGGGAGAGTACGCTTTGACCTGGGTCATCCGGTCGGTGGACGTGCCCCCCCACCCCGGGTTTGCACACAGTTTGTGGAACACACCCTCGGGAAGTTCCGAGGGGAGGAGACAGCAGCCACGCAGCCAGCGTGTCAGGCGCTGACCAAGCTCAGGAGCTGGGCCTTTGGGAAACTGAGGGAAGAAGCATGCAGAAGCATGGGCCTTTCGCACTTCTCTGTAAAGAGAACTCTGTTCTTGTCAGCCATGGGCGCCAAGGAGACCCACAGCGAGCTACTCAGAACAATAGGGGGGGGAGGGGGGAATATATGCAACTAATAATACAAGCTCAATAAAACAGATCACTTTGGTGGACTGGGAAAATTAAGATGTCTGTGAGGACGGAAATTAGAGATTTCTAGGCTTCCTTCTTCCTCTTCCCCACCATTCCTTTACTTCCAGCCCCACTGCATCAGCCTGGATGTCCCCTCCTCCCTGCGTCCAGCCTCATCTTCCTGCATCTGCTCCCAACACAGAGACCGAGGGATCTTCCACACTGGACACTGCAGTGCTGCCTCAGAGCCCACCATCATGTAGCTCCAGGGAAATGGAGGGAAAGCTCCATCAATCTGGGGACCACCCTCCTCCTCCCCCCCCCCCAGCACTGCTGGGCACAAGAGCAACCTACAGCTCTCAGACATCCAAGACTAAGTCTGTCTGTACCGCCGTCTGTCCGCTCTGGGGGAGAGTGGAATAAGGTGACTACCTTATAAGACCAGCCCAGCTTCTGAGCTCCTTATGGCTGGAGGCAGCTAGGACCTCTGTGGTAAACAAACCACAGTCCAACTTCCCCCTTCTGCCCAACCCTGCCATCTTCTTCTCCAAGTGTCCACCTTTATATCCAAAGGCACAGAGTAGGAAAGGAACCGCCGGAGGTGCTCTGCCAGGTTCACATTCTTCTGGGAACAAGGGTATCAGGCAGTGCTCACAGAAGAATGGGACCTTGTGTACGCACAGACCAGGGAAAGGCCAGGCCAGCAGCGCTGAATCGATCATCAGCCAGTGGCTCTGCTCAGAGAGCACTGAGCCACGGTCACTGCTATCTCCGCAGCCACATCCAGAATACCGGCAGGGCCCCCCACCCCCACCCCGTGCCCAATGCCGTCCTTCCTTCCTCCCCACAGCCCAGTGGGCCTGTGTGACGTGTCTCATGTATTCTTTGGGTAGCTCCCCTTCCACCTGAGTGAGGGAACACGGGTAGAACACTCAAAGGCTGACGGGAAGTAGGAGCTGCCACTCCTGAGTATCCTGATGATGCCAACTTACCTTGGCTCTCATTGCTCTCAGGACACACCGGAGACGCGTGCGGCTCCAGTAGAAGCAGCTCCGCTTGCTGAACGCCCTCACCTCACCTCCTCTGAGAGGACTGACATGGCAACAAAGCTAATCTGTGTCCCAGGAGTCAGATCTCATCAGCATGGCCGCAGAAGGCTGCACCCACCTGTTTTTTGGCTTAGCTGGTAGAGGAAACACTTGCGCAAGTCGGCATGATCCCTGAAGGTCAGCTGCAGAAGGGACCCGGACTTCTTCAGTTTCTGCATGAGCCACAAGCCTAGCAAGACACAGATAAATAAGTAAGTCAGGCACAGGTGGCTCACGCCTATAATCCTAGCTACTTAGGAGGCTGAAATCTGAGGGGATCTCTGCTGAAAGCCAGCCTGCGCAGGAAAGCCCGTGAGACTCTTATCTCCGATAAACCATTAAGAAAACCGGAAGTGATACTGTGGCTCAAGTGGTAGAACACTCGCCTTGAGCTGAAGAGCTGAGAGAGAGCACCCAGCCCAGAGTTTAAGCCCCATGACCAATGAAAGAAAGAGAGACTCAGAGAGAGAGAGAGAGAGAGAGAGAGAGAGAGGAAGGGAGAGAGAGAGAGAGAGAAAGAACTGAGACAAAGCAGAGCAATGTGAGAGCACTGCTCTAAACTTCCAAATAAGAGAGCGGGTGGCATTCTGGCAACTCTCTGGAAAGTCAGAGGTTAATTTCTCCCTGGTGATAACACTGTGATGGCTGTGATGGCAAGGCGGAGGGCAGCAGAACGGGAATCTGTCAATATTCTCCAAATGAACACCATCCGCGTCTGCAAAGGAGGCTGCAGGAAAAGTTTCCAAGATGAAAAATTCAGAGGAATGATCCTCACACATCACCTGCCGCTTGGTGCCCGCACGCTCTTCTCTGCACTCACACGCCGCTTACTCTGCTCAGAAAACCCTTCCCACCACCAGCAGCAGGCCTTGGAAGCGCTGCTGCTCTTCCCAAGTGCACTGAACCTGGCCTTGTTACTGTCCACTCCCCAGCCCACCCCACCCCACCTCCAGCCTCCTCCCTCCCCAGAACAGTCCAACTCTTCCAGCCAGAAAGCAGCGCAGAATCGACTCTACTTAACTTTTCAGATTGACTGATTTCCTTTTTCCTTTGCCCACTTAATTGTCACGGATTCTATGATGGAAATATGAAGACTCCCATATACACACTCATATGCACACATAATATGCACACATTATATATGTGCAGCATTGTTATATATAGACAGGCAGGTGTGTGTGTGTGTGTGAGAGAGAGAGAGAGAGAGAGAGAGAGAGAGAGAGAATAAATCAATCCTCTGTATCTGTGGGTCCCCTCTCTGAAGACTTAATCAACCAAGAATCAAACACATTTTCAAATCACTGTGTCGGTGAAGAACATATACAGATGTTATTTCTTCACATTATTTTCTAAACAACAGATGATAGCAATTATTCTCATGGTGTTTGCATCGTATTAGATATTATAAGCAGTCTAAAAGATGATTTGAAGAGTACCGATTACATTTGTAGGTTATATACAAGCCTGGTGCCCTTTCGTATAACAGACAGATGAATCCTCAGCTTGAGGTCTCAGAAGGGGGTTCTGAAACCAACCTATGCTCCAAAGAGGCTGGGAAGGGGGTGGTCTGCGTGGTAAAACATATAGTGTTCCATAAACATGCCCACATGTAGACACAAACACCCAATCCATAGGCCAATTCTTGTGATGACTTTGGAGGCTTCTTCTTTGAAGAGTTTACCCAACGACAGGGCCGCATCTCTAATCCCAGCTGAGAAGAGGCTCCAAAGCTGCAGGCTTCCATCCAGAGCCTCGGCCTCCAGTCTCAAATTCCTGGTGCCCCAGGTCCCGGCAGAGGGCTGCTGCACCTGGAGACATCTTACCTGTGCTGACCAGGGTGCTGTTGTTGTACAGCGTCCCCAGGTGGGGCCCAGACAGCGAAAGGAAGGTGTGGAGCTTGTTGAGGTAATACCGGAACCGGGGCCGGGTGAGGACCGAGCGGATGATGATGTTGCCCAGAGAATGGCCGATGAAGCTGGTCAAGGACAGAGAGGATGCCCGTGAGTGGGCCAGTGTGGGTCACTGCCGCCGGGAGGGCCCACAGCCGTGCCCTCAGCTCCCAAGGCCTCTGCACCCTGCATCTCCCCGGACCACAGGGGCACAGGATCCTGCCAGCTCCCCATTCCCAGAGTTTTCTAGACTCTGTTGTGAACGGCAGCTCTGTGTCATGCGGTCGGGGAGACGTGTGGCCACAGTGCCACCTCCTCTCTCACTCTACCTGGGAGAAGGAGGGTGACATTTCTGACACCCGCACCTGAGCTGCCCCCCCGCCCCCGTTCTTGGACAGGATAAAATTGGAATCCTGTAAGTTTGGTCCACGAGGGCACTCAGAACCTAACCTTGGAATCCCACTCCACGTTTGCTCCTTTCTTCACCACCCTCCCTCCTCGACTGAGCGGCCTCTTCTCTGTTCGTCCTCCATGGTCTGCCCAGCTGTCCTGGTACTCACTTATCCATGGATCCAATATAGCTTACTTTGCAAGTAAATACTTACCGAAACCCTATAGCACAAGCCGTGCACTGCCCTCTCATGGTACACACCACACCCACCCAGAACGGAAATGCTACAAAACTGTATTGCCTTACTCCCGTAGACCTCATTTGTGGAAAAAAGCAGTTATATGCTGTCTCTGAGGTCTACACAGGATGACTTCATTGGGAACTTAACTCTATGTCAACATCACATTTGTATGTTTAATAAAAATAGAAGCTACTTCCCTTCATGTTAGTCATTTTAGCACAAGTTACTTATTACTGGACAAAGACAAAATTAGCTCTAATGGAAGCCCTCTCCTTGGGCAGGAATTCACTCAACTCACAGTTGCATCTTCTTAGTGTTAGTCTATTTAACAGACTAGAAAACAGTTTGATAGATTTTAAAAGTGTGCAAAAGTAAATTCATGAGTCTTAGAGTAGGAATTCAAACCTAGTGATATTTATAAGTTTAGTACAAAATGGTTATTCACACCCAAGTATGACAGACATGTTAAACACGCCTGATACTCCTGCCTAAAAGCATCGACTTCATTAAAATCACAGATTACCAACATGGTTCTCAGAGGCATCATAACAAACTGGCACTGCAAACACTCAAAAGAAAACCACCCGTGTTCCCCTCATCATTAACTACCTGTGGTTTCCTTTTACCTAATTCGGGATATGGAGAGATTGTACAACTGAATGTGTTGGATGATTTCATCTAACAATCGATCCGTCATGGTATCGAAGTCTGCAAATGTGTCCATCTGGAAAAAACGAAAGGGAAGGAGCCAAGGTCAGGCTCTGAGCAGAAGCCATCTGCCATTAAATTGCGCGGTGCATTCTGGGAGCATGCCCAGGCTTGGGGTCACACAGTTGGGATCTGACTACAGATCCCAGGAGGAAGTCTTCAGGTAGCTCTTCCCACTTCACAGACTTGGAAACAGACTCACTTCCTCGTGTTCTGCCTGAGCCAGCTTTCACAGTGTGCAGACACGGCATTCTGCTAGCTCTGTGAATCTTCTACATATCATGAGATGGGCCACGGTTCCCTCTTAATGCATCTGTGCCTAGGATCTAAGGCTTCCCTAAGGGAAACCTACATGATCCCCTGATCTCTTAAAGGTAGAGAGTGTGGCCCACCCCTCCCCATCACGTGAAGGATTGATTCAGATATGGATAATATACCCAAGACTGTTGCTGGTATTATCATGGCCATGGAGTCTTTCAGAGCCTGTCACTTCATCTGATTGAACACACTCATTGTCTGCAAAACAGTCAGAAGGACGAGGCTTGATTTCAAATCAGAATTGGGACCTCACCAAGCAGAGTACTCTTTTAAAGTGATTTCTTGCCATTTGACCTCCTTATGGGCTTTTCACAGTTAAAGAAATCGTGGCAAGCTATTGTGGATGTCATTAGCACAGAGTGAATAAACACTGCGGTAAAGTGACTCCCAGAGACCCAGAGGCAAGGCTCCCGTGGAATCCAGGTTGAATCAAATATAACGGGCTGCATCAAAAAGTTAATGGGAAGAGGTGCAGAGAAGACGGGATCTCTGCCAGACCTTATTTGATAGCCACGCTCGGGTTTCCTGAAGAGAAAAGTTCTACCAGATCAAGTCAAAGACACAGGGAGGATTAATCGCTCACGTCCCTGCTCCTTCCCTCCACAGCTCTGGGAAACGGCCATATATCAAAATCCAGAGCACAGAAGCGTTCAGTATCTCTGCAATCCCACATGGAATGCCCACATCCAGGCCAGACTGGGTGCAACAAGGTTCACCCCAGAGCCTCCGCTCCCTCCTCTGTGAGAGCTGGCCATGTCAATGGTTGCGAAGTCAGAATGAGAGATCAGAGCACCCTGCACATCGCGGATCTCAGATAATGATCTCCCCATTCTGCCTCTACTATCCCTCTTTGCCATGGATGTTATGTGGCCTTGAACACAGGAGGTACCAGAGACAAGCTAACAGAACTAAGCACCAACAGGTCACAAATGTGACAGAACTTTCCCTGTGCTTGCTGGCAGATGGCTCTCTGTGCAACTACCACTTTCGATGGTCCTGGGATTGTTGACTTAAAAAGCAATTCTATTCCTTGGTGCATACTCAGGTCTCTTCCACCTCAAGTGTCAGTTTCCTGGGCTGCATCCTGCCAGCCTCAGTCTTGCTTCTGGAGTCACCTCGGTGTCTTTGATGTCGACACCTCCTTAGGAGCCCTGTGGTTCCATCTTCTACTTCTACCTGCACAGCAGCCCTAACCTGGCTCTTTCTGTTACACAGATGAGGCAGTGTCCTGGCCCCAGATGCCCAAACAGTTGCTGCACCCCGCGGCTGCTCTCCCTAACACAGCCCTCCGAAAGGAGCCGACTCACACACCGACATCAACATCTATGTTGTCATTACAGTCAGCAGTCACCTCCGGAAGGAAGCAAGGCCCACGTGGGGCCCCGTTTGCATGCTCCAGGGCCCCTTCAGTCATACCTGATTCTTTTCCGACATCAGGAAGTCCAGCTTCCCCCCAGGAAGCCCCAGCTCTATGAAGGTCTTCACCAGCCGGAGATCTGCACTGTTTCCTGAAAACCAAAGAGAAGCCCCACCCCATCCTGAATCAGAGAAGAGGTGATCCCAGGCACTTTCTCCTCCCCGCCTTCCCCTCTCCCCAACTGCATGGCTCCCAATGCTTTTAAGCAAATAACACAAGTCGAGCCTCCGCTGCCCTGCTGTTGCTCAGATGCTCAGAGGCCGGTCCTGCCCAGTGTTCCACGCAGAAACCTGGCCCGGTCCACTTCCCCGTGGTTGGTGAACCGCTGGAGGCAGGCCGGCCTCCACCCTCCTGTTTTCCCAGGACATTCTGTCTGATATGGCATGTGACACCAACAAGCCTCCTCTTAAGTTGCTTGTTTCACACAGGGACTATGCAGTGGTGCCACTTTCAGGTAATTAGCCAGAGCTCTGGGTGAACCCATCACAGAGTGTCAGTGCAGTGAGAACCTATCTAGATAAAGAATCTCCACCCAGCAGGGGGTCATGGAAAACCACCTTGGCGGGTGTTGGTGGCACATACCTGTAATTCTGGCTAGGGGGAAAGTACAGGTAAGAGAATTCTAGCCCAAAGCCTGCCCTGTGGTTCGGGGAGGTGGGGGAGAGAAGGGCATGAGAGCCGTATCTGAAAAACAACTAAAGCCTGAAGTGGCAGAGTGCCCACCTAGCAAGCCTGAGGTCCTGAGCTTCAAATCCCAGAACTACAAAAAAAACAATAAAAAATAAATTAAAAAAAATAAAGCTCCTGAAGAATAGGGACAGAGGAATGAAAAGTTATTCCTTCCAGGCTGCTTTTAATAACATAAGTATGAATAAGACAATGAATAGATTCCTGAGCTGCTGCTGCTGCTGCTGATGATGATGATAATGTAGAAAATAGATTTGGTACAACAAAATCATTCTTCTTTCTGTGTGTGTGCCGTTCCTGGGGCTTGAACTCAGGGCCTGCATGCTGTCTCTGAACTGTTTTGCTCAAGGTTAGTGCTCAACCACATGAGCCACAGCTCCACTTCTAGAATTTTGGTGTTTAATTGGAGATAAGAGTCTTGTGGACTTTCCTGCCAAAGATGGCTTCAAACCATCTTCAGATCTCAGCCTCCTGAGCAGTTAAGTTTACAAGTGCCAGCCACTGGTGCCCGGCCAATAGCTTTTTGAGCTTAAAATGCACACAGGTCTTGGGGTCTAGTTGTACCTAAGTGAATTTTTTGGCCTGTTTTTTCAACTGAATCCTGGTGGAGCTGAAAGTTAGAAGCTATTTGTTAAGATGTTTAAAGTCACCTACTTTACTGTGTGAGTGAAACCCACAGGGGCCAAAGAGTTCTTACAGTCGGAGTAAAGTGACAGCTCATTTTTTTTTTACATTTTTAATTATTATATCTTTAAGTAGTTATAGGAAGAAGTTCCCATTCTACAAAACAGTATATGAGCACAAGGTGTCTGGCAACATGAGCCAATGATTCAAAACACTGTGGAGGAGCCACCAGGAATCTGGGAGTGTCCCTGATCATTAGGGATAACACGTGTGATCACATGCCACCCGCCCAGGGGGCCTATCACAAACCAGGGGGCAGCTCATCTCTCTGATATAAAACCAGACCTGTAAGTTGCCCCTCTCATTGTAACCGTCAGCCTTCACGTGCATGATGAAGAAAGGTAAATGCCTATTTGATTTTCCTGATCAGATTTCTCCCTTTGACAACTAGGTTGAGGCCTTTGTCCCTGCAAGCCTGGGAACTAGCAGCATCTGAGATATAAAAGGTGCTCCAAACGAGAGAAGACTAAAGCAGGTAGCAAAGCGGTGTCTTCCACTAACCCGAGCACCTTAAAACGAGTCCCTGTGTTCTCTCTAGCTTTATTCACACCATTCTATTGACCCATGGACTCCATGATTCTAATAACTCATACATTTCATCCTAGCAATATATACACTTCATTCATTCACTCCATTCCTTCTTTTATTCTAAACATTCAATTAGTTATTCCACTTCCTCATTCTACTGATTCATTGAATTCCCACATTACATTATATTCATTCATGTATCTCAACTACCCAAGAGATATTTTGTGTTACAGAGAATTTGTTTTTCTTCACTTGGGACAAAACTATGCCATCTTCCTAGGTTTCCATAGCAATGTATTCTATATTGGCTATCTAACCATATTTTTAAATAAATAAATAAAACTTTTTTTTTGGTCGTGGGGCTTGAACTCTAGGCCTGGGCGCTGTCCCTCAGCTCTGCAGCTCAAGGTGAGCGCTCTACCACTTCCAGTTTTCTAGGTTTATTGAAGATAAGAGTCTCATGGACTTTTCTGCCTCAGCTTTGAACTGTGATCCTCAGATCTCAGCCTCCTGAGTAGCTAAGGTTACAGGCATGAGCCATAAAACTTTAAAAAAATTAAGAAGTAAAATTAATTTAAAATTAATTCATAAACAGTATGACTTGTAGATGGTATGAAAATTCCAAGAGGGAACTAATTGGGACTCACCATCTAAGCCATGGACACAGACAACTAGATGAATGCCATCCTCCAAGTTTTCTTCCTCTTCCTCTGGTGGGAAATACGGGATGTCAGAAGCTAGCACAGTTAAGTCACTGTAGAGAAATCCTTCAATCTTCAGTTCTTTTTTAAATTTTTCTTTGGCCTGATAGAAACTGGAGAATACACTAATTAATCACAAGCCAAGCGGCACAGTGCACATTGGGCAGGAATGAGTTGGGCTGGTGTGCAGGAATGATGCATATACACAAGTTGAGTATCTGCTTGGTGACAAATGCCAACCATGAGACCCTGGGAGATGCTGGTTCAATCTGAGCAAGAAGGCAGGTGAACATCCCAAGAAAAGCACAGGGATTTGGTTCTGCCAATCGAATAGGGCAGGGCAGGGCTGGGTAATAATCCCAGCCCCAGGGATCCAAGGGATTCCCTAAAGTGATCTCCTACAGGAGACTTTCCTTCTCCTGACCCACGAGCCTGCTGTGGCTCTGCCTACTTCAGCTGCCCAGCATTGTCTCTTCTAGTCTCATAGCCTGGGCTTGAGCATGCAGTTCTGGAGGCCTGATTTTTTCTCCACCTGACCACAATGCACCTGGCCTGGTCACTGTGAAGATGGCGGCTATGTGCACAGACTCGGGAATCCACATCTCCTCTGACTCAGGTCAGAATCCTGGCACTGGCACCTGCCATTTCCTACGAGTTGAATGCCTCACATGAGAAGGGTTTAGGAGTAGAAGAGTTTTGGATTTCCCGTTCTTTTGTTTTTTTTCCCCAGATTGAAGTGTGTGCATAGATATAATGAGGTATCCTGGGAGCAAGACTCAAGTCTAAAAATGAAATCAAGCTTTTGTTTTCTATATGCCTGCTACATACAGTCTACAGGTAGTTTTATGTAGTATTTTAAATATTGATTTTTCATGGTATAAAATTTTACATGCCTGGTATTTTGGAACTCCAAGGGTTGTGGATTTCAAGAATACAGGCTTTGGGACAGGTCGGTGGTGCTGTGCTCTTTCAGCATGAGTAAAGTCTTCTTGGGGTGGATCTCCAGCACACATTAATTAATTAATTAATTAGTAAGGTTTAGATATGAGTGTGTGTCAGATTTTGGAATTTTGCATTAAGGATATTACTATTATTAGCTATATCATCATCACGACTATCATTATGATCACCGCTATCATCACCATCTCTACAATCACCACCACCACCACCACCATCATCATCATCACTACTGATGTTTTCCTTGTTCAGAGTGTCCTCTTCTCTAAGAAGCTAATCTAGCCAGGTTCCTCCTACATTCCTTTTACCTTTCAGCTCCACGAAGTGCATGAGAACCACCAGCCACATGTACCCAGTCAGCATCCTCCCTCCCTGCCTACAACAGTCTGACTCTCAGACTGTCACCTCCTCAACAGTCAGCACAAACTTAGCCAGGCATCGAACAGCATCTAATTGTACTTGTTCAAGTGATGACAAGAGTCACAGGTGACTCTTTCATTAAGGGAAAAGTACTAAGTATCGAGCTGTTATTATTTTGGATGGTAGGATATGAGTTTAAGATATTCTGATGAAATGATGCTATTATAAACTCAGTCAAATGTATCATTTGTAAGTTTGAGAGCAATGTGAATACAAATCCAAAGGGGGGAATATGGGGAAGAAATGCAGCAGAAGGACCAGTGAACTTGATAAGTCAACTATCTTAAAGAGGGCTCAGGAAGCAATTCCAATGAGGAGCAAATCCTATACCACAAAGTCTTCTTTTAAAAACAAAAACAAAAAAAACCCTCTCAAAATGTGCAACGAACAACTCAAAATGCTCATGTATGTCACAATTTAAATGGAGCAAAATTTAAATGTCCATCTTTTCCTGATGTAAATAATAAATTCTGGTACAGCCACACAGTGGAAGGCTATGCAAATATTAAAACAGACAGATCAACTTTGGAAAGTATTTGTAAAATATTAGTAAGTTTGGGATGGGGGTGGGGTAAACTTATTTTGGAGCTGTGGGAATAATCCTGGTTGGTTTGGTTTTTTTTGAACATCAAACACATACATGGGGAATCTTGATATATTAAATTTCTAGGCAGCAAATTGTGGAAGAGCATCCAAGTACGCTCTCATGAGCTTGGCTTCTTGATCATTACTATCACCGCCTTAGACTCACTATTCGGCACTTCGGCACTATTTGGCACTTGGCTCACTTAGGTGGGCACCTACAACTCCTCCCTGCTTCACTAGCACGCGGGGAACTGAGCGTCTGAGGGGCAGGCGCGCACCGCCGGCTTACCTGGACATTCTCTCGCTGATGTCCTCCTCCAGCCGGCCCGAGTGGGTGGACATGGCCCCAAAGGAGCCCAGAGGCTGGTGGGTGATGGGGGCCGGGGTGTGTTTGGAGGCGAAGCCGGCCCTGGCCGGGGTCTCCTTGGGCACAGAAGAGAAGGGGAGGCAGGTGGCCGTGCAGGACACGGACAGGTTGACCACCTCCACGGTCTTCAGGCTGTCCAGGGCGAAGGTCTCGGCCGGGCTCAGGTGGGCTCCCAGCGTGGCGGGGCCGGCCTTCAGCTCCTGGTGTCTCCAGCCCTGGGAGGGCGCGGCGTGGGGCACGGCGGGGCGCGGGGGGCGCGCCTCGGGTTCCTCCTCCGTGTCCTGGGCGGAGCGTGGGGAGCTGCGGGGCGTGTTCGGGGAGTGCCCCGTGGACCTGTCCTGCGGGCCTTCCACGAGCGCTCCAGGGCGGGACGTGGTCCCAGGAGGCTGGCGCGGTGGTGATGGTGGTGGCTTCAGGTGGGGACCTTTGGTTTCTACGCCCGTGGCGGTGTTCTCAGTCCTGCCATCGGGGCCTTCGTGATCGAGGGGACCCCTGGCCCCCATAGGGAGGTCCAGGTACCTGGGGCCTGGCGGCCTGTCCGCGTCCGTGACTGTGCCAGAGAGCTCGTGGCCGGCTGCGCCGTCGTGGGTTCCGAAGCCCACGCGGGATGGGGAGCTGCGTCCCGGGGAGCCGGGGCTGTGGCTGTGGCCGTGCGTCTCCACGTCTCCAGCAAAGCCTCCCAGGCACTGGGCATCCTCGGGGCTGCTGATGTGGGGCGCGGACGCCGACTTGGTGAGCCTGGTGCGCGCTGGCTCGCGCGCCTCGTCCTCGAAGGGCAGGGAGCTGATGGAGGTGAGCGAGGCCTGGGTGCCGCTGGGCAGGCTGCCGTGGCTGCCCGCGTGGCTGCCGGCGTGGCTGCCCGCGTGGCTGTCTGCGTGGCCCCCTTCCAGCGAGTTCCTGTGCCGCGCGTGCCTGCGTGCCGCTGGCTGCGCGCCGTCCCGGTCCCCGGGCGGCTCCAAGGCCCGGCTGCGCGCCTCCGACCAGGCCACGGAGCTCGGCTCGCTCTCGATGCCCGAGTCGGAGATGAGGGACGAAGACCGCTGGATGGCCCCGGATGGCCCCGACAGCTCCTCTGTGCTGGGCTTCTTCCCCGGCTCCCCACGGGGCTCGGCCGGGGTGAGCGGCAGGCTCAGCAGCCCCTGCTGGGCCTCGGGCTCCGCTTCGGAGACGGCCAGTCTTTGGTGACCTCCACCGGCTCCCACTTGGCCCAGCACAGTCCTGTGGGGACCGGAGTGGTCTCTGCAGCCCCGGCTTTCATAGGGGGCGCTAGGGAGCGGCTTGGGGTCTCCTGGATGGGGGGTCTTATTGCTGGATTTCACATCAATGTAGGTCAGGGCCGGGCCCCGTCCGTCCTCTGGGCCGGTGCTGCTCCTCCGCGGCGAGTCCACCACGGCCAGGGCGTAGGTCTTCACCGCAGGCCTCTGGCCAGCCCAGCCCTCGTCCTTGGCCACGCCTGCCTTGTTCTGGAACTCGCCTATGGTCAGGTACACCTGAGACTCGGAGCACACGTCCACGTGGTGCGCCGTGGGCGCGCTCCCACCCGGCCGCGGGCCTCCCACGCTGTCCTTGTCAGAGCTCCTCTCGGGCGCTTTCACAGAGGACAGGACAAAGTCTTGCGTGAAAGGTGACTTGGGGGTGACAATGTGGTTCTCTTCTTTTCCTTTCAGATCCATAATTGCCGGGCTTGTCACTGGGACGTCGAAATTAGGGTAAAGACTCAAATTATGCCCTGCAGAAAAAGAAAAGATAGGAAACGGTGGGATAGTTCACAAATTGGGGTCCTCACAGTACACGAATGTCTGCGTGTGTTGAATGCAGAAGATTCTGAGAGTGCTCTGTGCCTGTGTCATGAGGAAATTCTCTTCAGATTTTTCAGCTTTCCCAACTGACAGAAGTGTCTTTTTGTTGTTGTTCTCTGGGCTCTATCTTGTTTATGCTAACCGGGTGACTCAGGTCGAAACCCTAAATAGTTTATCCTGATGAGATACACTGGACAGGGGTGGACAGAGCTGGAGACAAAGCCATATTTGTCTGCCATCTGGAAAAGACTGAATTCAATCTCTAGGTCAGCGGACCTGCTCTGACTGACAGCATGAGCCCTGTCCCAGGACTGACACACTGAGAATACAACTTCTGATCTAGAACCTCACAGACCTCATCTTCTCAAACCTAACAGCTGGATGCATGGAAGGCTTCAGAACCTCTGAGGTTGCATCTAGTGTCTAAAATGAAGCCAATCTTATGAGGAACTGTGCTCCTAAACGTGAAGTC
This sequence comes from Dipodomys ordii, assembly GCF_000151885.1. Classification (NCBI taxonomy): domain Eukaryota; kingdom Metazoa; phylum Chordata; class Mammalia; order Rodentia; family Heteromyidae; genus Dipodomys; species Dipodomys ordii. Next base: position 9,545,543 of record NW_012267298.1, read on the forward strand.
TGACCTAAATCACCACAGTTAGTGTCTGATTTGCATCGTGCTAAAAAAGCTCTCCCATCTTATCATTATTACTTACTTTATACTTACCAAAGGTAGCTTAGTAACCACCACTTGTAAATATTCTTTCTCTATCTCTTCACACACAGTATTGTCAAGTAAGAAGATCTCTCTGCAGCCAGGAAGGCCTGACTGGCAACCTAGCTTGACATTGCTACTTCACAACTCTGAAACTGTGGACATGGGTAGAATGGTGGAACGGAAATATACTTTTCCTCTCCTCCCCCCGCCCTCTCTCTCTCCAACAGAATATGTGTTTAATCATGTGATTAAGTTCAACAAACCTTACTGCTGATGAAAATATTAGACACATGCTGCCTCAGAATGATAGCCAAATAAACTTTCTCTTCATTCCTGGGACAGGTACCTGACCCTGTTCAGGCAGTTAGGGATAGACAACAAGGTGGGAAATAAAGAGTGTAAATCACCTTTCTTGTTCCCCCCTCGGTTCAGGGAACTCCAGTTCCAGCGCACACATGCCTAGACCAGAGGCAAAATCAGAAGGCAAGCCCTGATTTTTGTCCTTTTGCTCCAGGATAGGTAAAATCCAAGCCAACAGACATTCAATCTAGTAGGCAAAGCCTTTTTCCTAAGGGACTAGAAACTTAATACCTAGCTAACCAGACAGAAAAGCTTCTGATTCCCCCACCCCACCCCTACCCCCCACTCCTGATGATAGGGAATGGTTTCCTGCCCAGAAGGTCACCAATTCCTCCATTCTACTTTTCCTCAAGAAACTTACTGTTTACCTTCAACACCTCTCTAGCTTACTGTTGTTCTTTAATTGGCAGAGAGAACAAGCCCCGCCCCTGGAAGGAGTCAGCAGATCCTCAGCTGAGAACAGTCATAACTCACAGTCAGGGCCACGGTAGGAAAGGTCTCCTATGGGAAAGGAGATTTCTGCTTTCTTCAGAAAGCACTCTTAACTATGATGGCTCTAACCAGGTTAATTATCCCATGTGATAGCCATGCTACCAGGAAGCTTCTAGAATTATTTCTTTTCATAGGCAGATGGCAGGAAGTCAAAGCATTAAAAATTTTAAGGCAAGGTATTCTCCCTTGTCTTCTCCCTTCCTCTCTCTGCTCTCTTTCTTCCTTATCTCTTTCTTCTCTTTTCCCTTCTCCTTCCTCTTCCTGCTTTCCTGCTTCTCTACTTCTTCCTCCTATTTTTCTCTTCCTCTCTCTCTCTCTCTCTCTCTCTCTCCTTCTGAGAATTAGTAACTGGACAAGCATAAATGCTTCCATGCCTGTCTTTAGCACAGTTCTGATCAGAGAACAATGTGATACACTGTTCATTTTCCATCCACACAAAACCAAAAAGGGAGACTATTTCCCCCGAAAGGTTAAGTCTTCCAGATGGTTTTCATAGATGTGAAATGAATATCATCTCTTCTGAGTGTTGTTATGGAGTAAACCACCAGGACATGAGTTGGAAACCACATGGGGTTTTCAGACAGGATCATCACTCACTCTGAGTGTGATTCATGACAAGGTCGAGGAATGACGTCTCCATCACATGGACGCAGTCTGTGCATCCAAAACACTGAGCACATTTCCCTTCCTCCGTGAGATCTTGCCTACGTCCACCACAAATCCCAGCGTGTTTTCTATACATGCATGGTGCCACTCATCACCCAGGGGATGATCCACTTCGTGCATCTCTTTTCCACTTGGGAGAGAGAAAAGCTTATGTTCTTTCTCTGTTGCCCCGGGGGAGGGGGGTAGGATCAAGTCTAGTACATATTTGATAAGTTGTATTCATGAAATGAATTGAGAGTAGAACAGAGATGAAACAAAACAAAGGATAGTATGCTCTTTAGTTGTACTGGCTTCCAAAAACAAACAAAAGCCCTCAGTATCATTTAATCCCAGACTAATAGTACGCTGACATTCCATGTGTGTAAAATTCTCCGACTTCAGCAGTGGACCAGGCTTAGGAATTGTCACAGCTACTTCTAGAAAGCTGAAACTCTCATAATCAGGTTCCTTGGCAGGAGATCCCTGTGAAAATATTGTGTTTGACAAGTTGCTGCCACGATTGTTTTTTGAACCCGATTTCCAGAGCATTCCTTACCTTAGTCAAATCAACACATCATTGCCACTATTCCTAAACACAGATCAAGATGCATTTTATTCATAAATCGCTTTGCTGAACATCAACTTCTTTGTACAAACTACTTTAAAAAAAAAGAAAAGAAAGAGAAAGTAACAATGAAAACACTAGTCATCCAACCAGTGGAAAAGAAATAGCCCCAAAATGAATATGGTCAGCATCCGGGGGTCACACTAGAAGGGAGACATTGTGGGCAGTGCTCAGAATTCTAAGGTGAGGATTCTGTGGGGCCATAGATAGAGCAAGAGTGAAGAGAGGAGGGAAGAGCAGGAGGTCAGGCAGAGAGAGGCCACATTACATTAGCTATTCATGGATCAATCAGTGGTATGGTTAGCATGTTACAAACACAGCTTATAAATTCTTAGAACATGCAGCATTGTATTGGCCTGACCCTGGCCAACTAAGACAGGCTGAATCAAGGACAACAAAGAAGCAATGCAGCCATGAGTAAGGCTCAGAATTATAACCCTGAACCAGAGAGATGGGCGAGGGTCAGACACAAGGAGGAGATAGAGCCAGGTATGTGTGTGCTGTTAGTGGGATTGTACTCCTTACGCTGTACTTGGCACTGCCATTCATGTTTCAAGGGTAGACTTGTCCATTATTCACCGTGACCCGGATAGGTAGAAATTGCAACCCCTTGTGTCCAACTTCACATGCTGGCCATTGGGGAAAAAAATGCAATAGTGCTATCCGTCCAGCCCTCACAAACTCACACAAATCAGGCTCACTGGGAGCCTGGAACGGAGCTCGGGTTTATGGTCCAAATGAGTGCACAAGTCATGGTGAATGGCTGATCACGACCCCACATTGTGTTTTCAATATGGAAGTGGAACTCTTTTACTTCCCACTTTATGCCCTGAGTAAAGGATAGATGACAAATATTTTCAAAAACACCATGGCAAGGTATTATATAAGTGCCCCCAAACTCACGAGGAAAAAAACAAAGTATATTGCTATACTTTTGAATCTGGGACTAACGTACTCTCAAAGTCATTTGTGACAAAAGAAGGAGATCAAAGCAAAGCATTACATTTGAGTGGCAATACGGACCTTGCTGTAAAGGTCATTTGGAGGATGGGAATGGATGAGGATGGTGTGTGTGTGGAGAAGCCCCAGGGAGACAGCCAGGCCTCAGAGTCACACAGCTGCCTGTGGCATTATAGACAGCCCTGACCCTGAGGCTGGAGGCCCAGGATCAGGCAGAGCAGAGGCTGCAAAAGAAGAGGTGCTGGCCCTAAACTATTTCATACATAGGGACAATAAATGGCTTAGAGAAACCTGCAAAGGCAGATGTCCACAGGAAGAACTCTGCTAGCCATGTATTGCTGAGTTGAAGCATCAAAGGCACTGACCTTCAAGGGAGAAGGAGAGGGTAGCAAGGGAGCAAGGGAGGCCCAGGAAGGTGGGGGTTGACTTTACCAGGGATGCCCAAAGGAAGGAGTCTCACAAGGAAAGCAAAGCTGACTTATAAGCAATGAAGATATGTAGTGTTCACACACTCCTGCGTTGCAGGGCTGAATTTTATATTCATAGACTGTCTGCTAATGCTTGGAAGGAAAAAGACGGGAGACAATCTACAAGAAGTCAAGATACTGGCAATATGAGAGAATCTAACCAAGGGTTTTTATTTCTTTTCTTCTCCAATGCTCCATATAGTTTATAAATGATGAACACATATACATATATGTATGCATATGTATACCTAGATTATACACACTGATACACCACCACATATGTTTACATGTATGTGAGTACCCACACGCACACACACACACACCACCCTGTAAGGAAACTGAACCCATCCTGTAGGAAACTGAATGTAGTAGCCTGGTAATCACTTTGGCTGTCATACACAGGATGACCACTAGATGTCAGGGTGCAGCTGAAAATCAAGTACACAGACACATTTTTGCACTGTCCTTAGAAAATCACCTAGATTTGGAAACAAGCTACAAGTCTCAGATGGTAGAATTTCATTTTGGTCCATCACTAAAAGGATAGGTACCTAGGCCTGTGGCTTAAAAGACCTCATAGGGAAGTCAGATTTGATTGTTGGCTTATGACCACATCACTCATAAATGATATTGATCAATATTCATTCTCTTTGTGCCTGTTTAGCTGAAATGGCTTGTGATAGTGTTTACAAGATTGAAGAGATAAAGCACACGGGCCTGTGACTTAAGGACCTGGAATTTTCTGGTCTTGGTTGGGTTTCCTTTGTCAAACAGCGGCAATAGACACGAAAGGGGGGATCCCTGCCTGTCCACCTAGGAGTTCGTGAGCAAAGTGTGACACCATCTGGAGACACAGATGCAAACGAAGCACAGAAACCCTTGCTCTTTCCTCATGGTAAGGAGCCTTCCATCCAGAGCCCAGTCACACCCTGCTTCTGAGAGCCTTTTCTTCTGGCTCACGACACAAAACAAGCACTTCACAGAGAGCTGAACCCAATGCTGCCACAGTTAAAGTATGATGACTTCTTCTTCCTTTATTAGTGATACTGTGATTTAAACATGGGACTTTGGGCTTGCGGCATAGGTGCTTTACCACTTGAGCCACACCTCCAGCCCTCATGTGCGTCAGTTACTTTTCGGATCTTGTGTCTTTTTGCCTGGGATGTACCCTCATACCAGGACCCTCCAAAGTATGGCCTCACATCTAGATGGGCTGGCAGACACAGACCATCACACCCAGTGCCTGATGATTGGTTGGAATGGGATCTTGCTAGTTTTTTTTGCAAAGGTTGGCATCAAATCCCCTTCTTAGTAGCTGGAATTGCAGGTATGAGCCACTGCACCAGACTTCCAAAATGACTTCATAATTGAGATGCACAATAGAGACAAGATCTTCATCTATGCTTAGTCAGTCCTGGTGTGTGTGTGTGTGTGTGTGTGTGTGTGTGTGTGTGTATGTTTGTGTGTGTGCGCACACACGCATGTGCACGTGCACAAGGAGACAAGGAATTGTGATCCTAACAGGTACTGGGCACAATTCCACCTAGAAGAGATCAAGGAAGAAGTCATTAACTGGTCTCTGGTTAGATGGTTGGTTTACCAGTATCAGTGAAATAAAAATCTTTCACAAAGTGGGTCAGCCTTAATTCTTGGGGCCGCACGGGCCTGACGGAGCCCTTCCTTTCTGCATTCTCGCTGTGGTTGGACATAACACTGGCAGGAGCGCCTGCATAGCCTCTTTCTTCAGTCTTTGCAAAACAGCAAAGTGAGACCAACCTGTCACCGGGCAATCCACGTATCTGTCCTCGAAGATGACGGGCAGCGTGTTCCAGTCTCCGTCGATGTCCAGGCACTCTGCGGGCAGCGGGGGCATGCTGGTGAGGTACTCCGAGTTCCGGATGTCCAGGGAAAGCTGGCTGTGGGTCTGTATCCTGCGGAGAACACGAGAGGATGAGCGTCTAAGCAGGTGGAAGTGCTCTACACGCGCCAGCCACCCTCTCACCCCACGAGTGTGCTCAGAAGAGTCCCATCAGAGCCTGGCAGTGACTCTGTCCATCCACCCATGCCAACCTCTCAGCCAAAAACAAACTCCAGGACAGGCTGCTTTGTGCGGGAACTGGGCCAGACACAGGTGTCAGCAGTTCCGGAGGTTAAGGTTAGGCAAGATACAGGTTGTCTGTCATGTACCATTTAGTGGAACGCAGTATACGCCATGCTGGAAGAATGCTAGCTGACCTTCTAAACAGCCAGGGATCTCACACACAAGTACACTGAAGGAATACTTTAAATCGGATTTTTGTCCACTCTTACTCCTCCACGTAGGGTCTGAGGCACGTTTTGGTATGATCATAGTGCTTTGAACGCATGCATAGGAATATCAGAATAGAAGCTAATAAAAAATCTAAAAGAAACTCCACCTAAACAGCCCCGCCTTCTGGTCATGGGGCTTCAACTCAGGTCCCAGGCATTGTCTGTGAGCTTTCTGCTCAAGGCTAGCACTCTACTTTGAGTCACAGCTCCACTTCAAGTGTTCTGGTGGTTAATTGGAGTCTCGTGGACTCTTCTGCCTGGGCTGGCTTGGAACCATGATCCACAGATCTCAGCCTCCTGAGTAGCTAGAATGACAGGTGTGAGCCACCAGCACCCTGCTAAACAGCCGCTTTTTCTAATTGCCTTTTTTTGTGGAATGAGGGAACTTCAACCAGAGTTCCTGTAATTCAGGAAGCATGTCTTTAATTGGCTTCTCTGTATAGGATTTAAGAAATATCCATTATTTATTCTCTATGACCTGAACAATTTTCCATCAACAGGAATTCAGTTCTAGGCATTGGAATAATCACGATTTCTCATTCCCAGATGAGAAGAGGATGGGTGGTGTTGGGAGAGGTGAGGGGAGAAACGGAAGGGGAGACATAGATAAAGATGTATTGCTCACAGACTGACAAACCGAACTGAAACTTCCTTGTACAACTAAAGATTATAAAAAATAAAATGAAGTTTTTCCTTTAAAGATGGGATAAATAATGGCCCTTTTCCTTAAATCTTTCCACAGAGATTTTATTTGACCTTAGGAAGTGAAAGACATTAACATTCCATAATTTTTCTCCACAACGACTCAATCATTTCCCCCAAAGAAAGAAAAGCATAAATAAGGTTGTGGATCTGGGAGAATTTAGCATGCATGTCTGTCTGTCTGTCCATCAGTCTGTCTCTCTGTGTCTCACTGTGGAACAGCCTGAACTCTGGAAGTTCACAGCCATGGAACTCGCCACAGGTCTGGCACAACCTCTTTAACCAGTTTGCTCATCAACAGATACCAGGAAGTGAGTCTAGACACATAAATGATCGTTAGTATAACATTTCAAATAAAACCCATACTAAGTACACCTATGAAATACACATCAATTTATATTAAATGTGGATATTTTATTTCCTTCTTCCATTGCTATTGGATGGGTCTGCTACATCATCTTTGAACACTTGAGACTTTCATGTTTTCTGAGTATTTAAGTGGGATTTTGTGTCAATCAGCTCTGAACTTCATACTATGAAAGGAATCTGGAACGTCCAGTGTGATTTGCAGTGCACTGAGTAATGTGTTGAATACATATGGAGATACTTCGGACTGAGCTTGAATCTGGGTCTGCAACCCGAGAGTCATGAGAAAGGCGCTGGGCAAACAGGGCTTGCAGCAAGCGCAGGAGGGTCAGGTCTGAGCTGTGTGTGACCCGGGGTCCTTCTAAAATGCAGATTCCCAGGCATGGGGCCCATAACTAACACAATTGCTTAGCATGTGTTCTAACAGTGGCTAAAGACGCTTGGGGCCCATGGAGTCCTTGCCAGTCTGTGACCCCAGGGCCTGAGAAATCTCTTATGTGGGACCCCCAGGCCCAGCCACAGGAATGGATGGACTTTGTTGCCAGCCTCACCTGGAAGCTGCCACGCCTAGCTCAGTCTCCGAGCACCGTGTTACAGATTCCTGAACAGAGAGGCGGGGTGGGTGTACAATGCTGGAGACTAGGTTTGGTATAGGGAGATAGGGTTGGCATGTGGCCAAGGGTGGTAATGGCTAATGGCAGACACCACTTTGATCGTATTGGGAATGCATTACAGCTATACTTCTTAATGCTTCTGCTTAAAGAAAAACTCTAGAGGCCTGGTATCTGATAAAATGATTGACATGTCCCAGCTGTGTCTGAGAGGGGAGAGTGGAGTGTAAGCTGATGGACTGGGCAAAGATCTGCTCCCAGTGAGCACCTCCAATCATCTGGCGCAACATGAAAGTGGGGGCCCTACCGGGCGCCGGGGGCTAGATGCTCATTTGTCTTTTTTCTTGGCTATCAGAACCCTGAGTTCTCCAGATATTTTGGAACCTGGGGCTCACATCAGCACCCTCCTAGGCTCTCAGATCTTTGCCTTTGGAGTGAGAATTCCATCACCAGCTCCCTGATCCTGAAATCCTCAGACTGGCTGCGTCACACTTCCACAGCCCCTGGCTCTCCCGTCCTCCATCGCTGATTCCATTTCCCGAATAAACCCCTTCTCCTCTACATTGCCCTATGGTTCTTGTCTCTCTGGAGAACCTTAAGACAGAAGATTCGCAATTATCAGGTGATAATTAATGGAAGAAAGTAGCAGAGGACTGTCCTGGCGCATTCTGTGCAGCCAGGGACATGAAGATAGCCCCTTCCCCCTCACTTGGCTTTGATTTTTTTACCCTGTCCATCACCTAATATATTATATAATTTATTGATTTCTTCTTTATAGCAGTAGCTGCGTCATAAGGTAAATGTGACCATCAAATGAGCCAACCTAGGTATAGAGCATCTTATAGAATCAATACACTTTTAAAAAGTCAATGTTACAATCTGGGCACAGAAAACACGAGGTCAATGCCCAGGTCACAGAAATGAAGGCTCCAGTATTCATCTCCGTGGGCTTCCTCGTTTCCACATCCAGCCGACAAACATTCCTTCACAGTTACTTCGTGAGACGCACCACCACACAAATGCCCCAGGAGACAGAGCGGAGGGATGACCACACACAGCCGGCCGCTGACTCACGCCCAACGCCTGGGTGGCAAGAAGCTGTCCGCCCTCCACGACGAGCTGGCCAACACTCACACTCCCAGAAACACAGACACGGAATGACAGTCTCCGCAAATACTCCTCATTCCCACCTGCTCAGTCCTGTCCGGTCCTGTCCTTGCCCTCTCCACTTAACAAGTCCTGTCCCAAATCTACGAAGCTGAGTTCACAGGCTGCTAAACAGTGGTGACTTATTGTTGTAATCCAAGCCAGCGTGGTCTGGGTTTGAATCCCATGGCTGCCACCCATCCTCCAGAAAATACAATCTCCTAGGGCACAATCTTGTACCTGGCAAGGTCCCTACTCAGACAACTCCATGAAATGATACTAGCTGTTCCTCTTATGTGTACACACACACACGCACACACACACACACACACACATACACACACACGTGCATGCATTTCTCCATAATATATCACAATTTGTCACTCATTGCTATTTATGCCTAAGCATTTCTACCACCAAAACATAAACTCCGTTGGATACACAAGTTGTCCATATGGTTCACTGTTGAATAGCCTACACCTAAAACGAACGCAGCTCTAAGGATAATCACTGAAGGAAGGACTCTCCCTCCATTTAAATCTAATCTACCAGTTCAGAGGGTCTCAGTCACCAACTTGACGTCACACGTTGGAGCATCCAGACTTCAATCCATGTATATGAGATTTGAAGTTAGGGTCCAAATTTCTCTTTGCAGGTAAAACAGTATTAGCTATAATTACTGTAAGTCTACATTATTTCCCCGGTCCCTAAGGCCCTACCTGAGCCAATCTCTCCCTGCCACTGAGTGAGGACTTTACTTCCTCTTCCAGCTTTTCCTCTGTATGTGGTACAAAGGAATCAAACCAGGGCGTCACACATGCTAGCCAAGCACTCTTACCACCAAGCCACCTTCCCAGCCCAGCCCTCTCCTTGGCTAGCTGCCCACCCCTTCCTGCTGCTCTTTTGATTTCCCTCCTCACAACCACCACAGAAAGGTCCCCCATCCCACCCCACTGATGCCACAGCTCCAACCAACTCCCTCCCCCCAAGGGGTACCTTCTATCCTGTGACCCCAGGCCACTGGTACCTTACCACAAGTCCTGGCTTTGTGAGACAGTGCTCAAAACCCTTAAAGTTACAGTAATATTGGTGGGTCTAGCTCTTCTGATGTTAGACTTGTACAAAGTGTATTCAGGTGGTGCAAATGGCGGCTGGAAGAAATGAATGGGTAAAGGACAGACCCCAGCCACCTCTGCAGTCGCTAGCCTAACAAGCAGACATATTTTCCTTGGTGCCCCCTTGCCTTCAGAACCCAACTGAAAATGCTAGCGGATTCTGCAGATAGAGCATTGCAGGGCAGAATGCAGGTGGGAATCCCACAGCTTGCTCCTCCCACTAGGGGACCTGAGGCCTCCCCTGGGCACACTATCCCCACCCTTGTATTCATTCAGAAAACCAAAAGAGACTTGTGGAACGCGAGCCCAAAGTTCTCAGAAGAGTCTCTGCCCCTCCATGCCAAGGAACCTAGGAGAGAGCATGAGCTGCCACCTATCCTCTGACTCCTCTTCCATCTTTCTTAGTCTTTTCTGGTAGAAGGCAAACTTAAACAGCCACCAATCCTCTTCATTAGAGAGCTGCTCTGGCTTCATGATTATGCTAACTGTGCTTGTGACAAAGCTATGGGCAGCCCGGGTCTGTGGTCTGTTCTGACATGGCTTGTGACCACACCACCTGCATGTGATTTATTTTTCAGAGAGGTAGACGTGGATGTCGGCAGGGATGGAGCAAGTCTTGATGGTGTCCCTAGAGCCAGGATGACACTGGACCAAAGGAACTTTTGGCTGGTGACCCTCTCTGACCCCTGCAGCTCCCGCCTCTGCAGCCCAGGAACTGCAGAGGGGACTGGCAGAAGGGAGCGGATTTCTCTCCATCACAGCCAGGGATGGAGGAGAGAGGACCTGGGTGGGAAGAAGGGAGGAGGATGGCGTGAGTGGACACTGGGGTCACTTACAGATTCTCCTGGAAGGTCAGGACTGCCAGCTTTTGGTGCTCCATATAAAAGAAGGCTTCAGAAAACCTCCGGACCTGAGAAGCCAGACAATACCAACAATGTAATTCTTTGGGTGGAGAGGACCTCTACTTTCTAAATTGAAAGGTTGAACAGGTACGTATTCAGTTGTGGTCAGAAGAAAGCTCGCACATGCCTGAAGATGTGAAGTGGTTGGTCTCTGCTGTCCGCCGCTGCCCTCACCCCTGCCCAGCGCTCAGCTCACAGCGAGTTCATCAGTTCCATGCGTGTTGATGTACCTGTTCCTGCAAGGCTTCCTACCAGCTTTGTGCTTGTGTGTTAATCCTTCTGAGTGTGGGACCTTTGAAAACAGTTCTTATAAAAATGGAGACTGCCAGGTGCGGGGGGCTCACATGTGTCATCCTAGCTACACAACAGGCTGAGGTCTGAGGTTCTTGGTTCAAAGCCAACCCGGGCAGGAAAGTCCATGAGACTCTTGTCTCCAATGAACCACCAGAAAACCGGAAGTGGCGCTGTGGCTCTAAGTGGTAGAGCTCTAGCCTTGAGTGAAAGAGCTCAGGGACAGCGTCTAGGCCCTGAGTTCAAGCCCCACAACCAAAATATGGAGAGAGACTAAGCAGGCTTTCCAGAGCCAGCCCTGCAGGTGTGTCCTCAGATTTCTACTCCTCTCACTATAAATAAGAAGATCGGCTTTGTTCAATACCACCTACTGCTAGGTGCTAAACTTGTAGTAAAGAAACACACCAAGGAGGCTGGGCCACATCCTAGTACATGGGCTGCTGGAGCCGGGGATTCCCAGAGTGAGAGCAGACCAGACAGCAACAAGTCTACGAGACTCCATCACCAATGGCTGAGCAGAGCAGAGGGGAAAGGGTTGGATGGCCCAGCCCCGCACAATGGCTGGGTGTGGGGAGGGCATGCACTGTCAGCCCTAGCCACCCAGGCTGGCCAGGCTTAAGGGGGACCCTACCTCAATACAACCATTTTTGAAATGGGCTAGAGGTGTGACGCAGGTGGTTGAGTGCCTACCTGGCAAACATGAGGCCCTGAGCTCAATCCCCAGTACAGCAGGGAGAGAGGGAGAGAAGGAAAGAAGGAGAAAGAGAGAGAGACAGACAGACAGAGAGAGAAACAGACAGACAAAGACAGAGACACAGAGAGAGAGAGAGAAAGAGAAAGGGAGGAAAGGAGGGAGAAGGAGCAAGAGAGGGGCTAAGACAAGTCCTTATATTTAAAAGCACTTTTCTACCATATAAGATGATGGTAAGTGAAATGAACCCCAAGATATGGACACAAGAGGTTTCTCTTTGTTGTTGTTGTTGTTTTTAATGTACTCTGTGATTTTTTTTGTTTCTTTTGTGTGTTCTTCCCTCTATGGTATAGCCCCTGTTGTCACTGTACTTGGTTTTGGTACCCTGCATCTTGTATATACATTTGTCTAATTGGGGAGGTGAAGGGGAATAACAAAATGCTGAAACAAGGACACAGGATGACCCATGGCAACAAGGATACCCACAAGACACCATGATGGAAATGAACTTTACAACTTGTGGGGGGAGGGGAGGGATGGGGGAGGAGGGGTGGGAAGGGATAGTAGGAGAAAAAGGAGGCAGTAACTATGCTCGATAGGAAATGTGCTCATTACCTTACTCATGTAACTGTAACTCTTCTGTACAGCATCTCTACAATAACATATAATTCCCAGATACTTTCTAAGGTCCTATGACAAGCTCTGTGCTGGTGGGACCCCGGGCAGCAGGTGTGGTGTGAATGGCAAGGCCTGGGTCTGGGGGCCATAAGTGGACTTGTCCCCCTGCACGTCCACGTGGATTCTCCTCAGCTCTTTTGTCTGGAACCATCCCGTTCCGATCCCACTCAGTGAACTAACTCTAGTAAAAATGTCCTCAGGAGAACAGCTGGGTGGGGTGGGTGCATGCGCGTGTCGCCGTAGGCCATTTACCCTCAGGGTGTGGTGCTCCTGGGTGAGGTAAGTGGCCACCTGGGAGTTGAGGGTCACGGCGTCCAGGAACTGTGTCCACAGCGCCATCAGGTGGGATGCCAGCCAGGCCAGGTCCCTGCTGATCTGCTCAGCTATCTTCTCCGGATTGTTCAGCATCTGAATGTGCAGAAGGGAGGCGCAGTCAGGAAATGAAGGGTCGTGGGCAGGATGAGGGTGCTCCTGGGACAGAGGCACGGTCCCTGGGAAACCTCCACGTGGGGGAGGAGGGGGAGGGGAGGAGGGCAAGCTGGATTCTCCAACCTGAACCCCTCGCTGGGGACCAGCAGCCTGCTGTCCCAACGCTCGGCTCGGTGTTGCCCCGGGGAACTGCCAAGCCCTCAGTCTGGCTTCAGTGTCTCCCGAAATCCTCCTCCTTGCATCTTTGCTTGCCTCACCATTCAGCTAGAAACCACTGAAAACTCAGTTCTAAAGACAGGAGGTGTGGCTCAGGTGGTAGAGCACCAGCGAGTGAGTGAAAGCATCAGTCTAAGCCTTGGTTTAAAACAAAAAAGAAAGATAAGGGCTGGGAAGGTGGCTCAATGGTAGAGCGCTTGCCTTGCATGTACGAAGCCCTGGGTTTGATTCCTCAGCACCATATAAACACAAAAAGCTCAAGTAGTGCTGTGGCTCAAGTGGTAGAGTGCTCGCCTTGAACAAAAGAAGCTCAGGGACAGTGCTCAGGCTGAGTTCAAGCCCCAGGACTGGAAAAAGAAAGACAAGAACTCAGTTCTAGTGACTTACTTCTGACAACTCTGGGACTGACCTCTCCTGTCTTAGTTTGTCCTTGAAGTCGGCCACAGCCCTCTCGGGGGCTTCCGGACACCTGTGGCTTGTGTCTCTGCCGCGTTCCCTCCTTGCCTGCCCTTCTCCATATCCTTGCATCCTAGCACCCTGGCTGAAAGTGTGAACTCTACACTAACTCCACGGGTGCCCTGGTGTCTGTGGGTGACCTCCACAGCCATGCTGCAGCCGGGCTTCCTGGGCTTCCGGCTCTGGGTCCTGCGACTCCCCTCCACCTCTGACACAGGTGGGAATTAGAGCTCAGCCGCCAGGGCAAATGAGCACAAGACAGGAAGCTATCCATAATGCATGTTTGGGGAACCATTATCCTCTCCCCCCCAGCTGATTAGACAAATGGCTTCACATAAGGCTAAAGCGGCTTCTAATGAAGCGGCAGGAGGTCTTCGCTGTGCTCACGGATGCCTGTGACACATGGCTAGCAGGGCTTTCTGCAGACCAGGGAGGGCTGCACATTAGCAAGCAAGCGGCCCCGGCCCAGTGCTGCGTGCCGGCTCCACCCAGCTGCTGGCCACTGCCCCCAGCTGCCTGTCCACCCTTCACCCCCAGCTCGGCTTATGGGGAGCAAGCAGCAAGCTATATTTTATATTCTATAAAAACATATATTGCTATCTTAAGTAGTAAGCTGGGCATCAGTGGCTCACACCTATAATCTTAGCTACTCAGGAGGCTGAGAGCTAAGGATCAAGGTTCAAAGCTAGCCTGGGCAGGAAAGTCCATGAGACTCTTTTTTTTTGGGGGGGGTCCGGTCGCGGGGCCTGAACTCTGGGCCTGGGCGCTGTCCCTCAGCTCTTTAGCTCAAGGCTAGCGCTCTACCACTTGAGCCACAGCACCACTTCTGGCTTTTTTCTTTTTGCTTATGTGGTGCTGAGGAATCAAACCCAGGGCCTCAGGCATGCAAGGCAAGCGCTTTACCACTGAGTCAACTTCCCAGCCCCTCCATGAGACTCTTATCTCCAGTGAACTACCAGAAAATAGAAAGTGGTGCTGTGGCTCAAGTGGTAGAGTGCTCGCCTTGAGCTAAAGAGCTGAGAGACAGCACCCAGGCCCAGAGTTCAAGCCCCACAACTGACAAAAAAAAAAAAAGGATATTTTCCACCAGGTACTCTGCTAGTCCCTGACCGATTTGAGGTCTCTAAATGCTGGGCTGGGTTTCCTGAGGACCCTTCTGCCCTGTGCAGGGAGCACCACCCTCCCCCGCTGCTCCTCCCCAGGCTTTGCAGCCCCAGCTCCTGCCGGCCCTGGTCAGGGCCACCAGAGCCACGCTGCCCCCATTCCCGCGGTGTCTCTGGCTAGGAGCTGGGCCTCACACTGCCCACTCCCTCTGCCTGGATGTCTGACACTGCTCTCCCTGTGTCTGGCAAGCCAGCGTGTTTCCAGAACCCTCTGAGACAGAACCAGCCCCCCTCCCCACCCCCCCCTCTCTCCTTGCTCCACAGAGCCTGGTCCTATCTCCAGGCTCAGGCTGCAGACCTGGCTGCTCTTCCACATGGGTATGTTATGCCCTAACGTTAATTTTCTGAGTGACCAGCACTTAGCAGATGCTCAGGAGCCGTCCTAAGGCTCACACAGAGTAAAGGTATGTGGAAAACCACTGCTGCAGAGCTCCGGTGTTCAAATCGTCTTAAATCACCTAAAGCAGGGTCCAGCCTTCCATCCTGCGGCAGGAGCAGGTGCTTGAGATGGACGCATAGATTCGCTACACAGCCACCAGGTGGCGATGTTCTCCGTCTAAATGGCAGGGTGTGTGGGTGAGCCTGGTTTGGAGCAGCACTGGGGAGAGGGCAGGGTTTATCTCCCCCCAGCCGGCCAGGTCCACCTGTCAGCAGTAGATTCATGCCGGTCCCACTCACCCTTCCCTCCTGGTCACCCAGCCCCCTCCTGCAGCAGTGACAAGTAAAGGCTGCAGCAGCAACACAGTCACTCAAAGTCAAGATCCAGCAACCCCCCTAATCTGGGGGTGGAAAGGAGGCAAGGCCTGGCCTCTGGTGAAGCGTGTTGGGTAAACGCTTTGGATCAGAGGTGACGGAGTTGCTGTAGACGCCGGCAGCCCGGCAGAGTCCGGCACCCAGCCCTAGGGCCGGCTAACTCTCAGAAAGCCATGCTCCCATCCTCAGAAAATGAACAGGGACATGGAAACGCTTCCCTCAGTACAACACAACAGATGTGCCTCCACTCCGTGATGCCGGTACCCATGCTGGTGTGACTGCCACTAATCCCCGCCACCCGTCAGATTCACCCCCTCTGAGGGGTGAGGTACCTTCGTCTCCCCAGTTCCTGGCACAGAGCGTCTGCAGCAGCGGAGCAGTTTCAGGGGTGTCTTTTGTCATTTCTAAGGTCCTTTTGGACCCACTGAGTTTATGTTAATAGGGTGGCTCACACCCTTGGACCCTCGAACACCTTCACCTTGGGGGTTGGTTACCAGAAAGATCTACTCAAGATGAATGCATGGTGATTTTCCCACTTCGGGGACCGTGTCGATTGTCAGCGGGCAGGTTTAATCCAGCGGTGCTTCGCCCTGCAGTCTCCCTGAGAACCTAACCAGCAGGGCCTGGACAGCTGTGGTGGGTGGCATCCCATCTGCCGGAGGGTGACCGTGCCCAGCTTCAGGGACAGAAGCTTGCCCTCCTCGCCCCTTTCAGACCCCACCCTATGCACCTCTTCATCTACATCCTTCGTTGTATCCTTTCCGCAACCACACTAAAAGTTAGAAACCTGTTTCCCAAGTTTGCTGAGCCATTTGGTCAAATTATCAAACTGAAAGGGGAAGCCTGGCTGCCTCTGATTTAAGAGGCAGGAGAGGCCCCGGCCCTGCCCCTGGTAAGTCTTAAAGGACTGCGACTTTTGCTTATGGGACCAAATGACCTTGATCATCTGACCTTGAGCTATGGTTAGCATGAGAAAAATCCCTACACCTCTGATGCCGTAAGTGTTCTGTGGTAGAAACCAATCTTAGCAGTTCCTTTTCCTCTTAGGAATGGCATCCTGTGTCTTCATGGCTCCTCTGGCCTGGGAGATTGATCCAAGCATTCCAGCCTGCGCAGCGCACAGTCCCCGCCCCATGCCCGGGATCTCCCCCCCCCCCCCCCCGCTCAGAGCCTGGCTGTCTGCTCAACACAGGCAGCAGTCTGCTTCCTGCCTGGAGGCTCCCCTTCCTTCCACCCAAGGTCAGTGCTCGAATTACCTGTAGCTCAGAGCACAGCCGAGAGAGTGTTTCTTCCACAGCCAGGGCCTCTGGGAAGGAAGAAGAAAGATCACACAGTTAAACAGACATGTGCCAGAATGGGACTGCTGACTAAGAGAGAGGCCTGACTTTCCAGTGAGCACTGAAGTCAAATGTCCTCTCACAGCCCTAGAGGACACCTGCCTATGAGTGCTTACACACCCCATTGCAGGATCCAAGGTAAGTGCGCATTTATTTGTGCCATTTTGCCACAGATACATACAGTCAAGGACTTGAATATCCACCTTGCAGATGAAAAGGTAGCAGCCCAGAGAAGCAGGTACAGTGTGAGCCAGCTGCACAGCTCCAAGTCTAGGAGGTCAGTCAGCACCAGAACCTTCCAGGCCGCTCACAGGCAACAGGCTGTCTACGAAGAACCAGAGGCCTCCGGAGATGTGCAAGCAGACACTGCCCGTGACTGTCTGGACTCATCCCTTGTTCTCTGATAAAATGCTCCGTCATTTGGAGTTGGCTCTGATACGTTTTTCTCTATCTTTAATTCCCTTACCCTCCCTCCTTGCCCTCTTTCCTTCCTTCCTTCCTTCCTTCCCTCCTTCCCTCCTGCTTTCCTTCCTTCCTTCCAGCTCATTTGTCCACTCTCACAGCACATGTCTGGAGTGTGGCGTGACATTAGAGAACCCTGCCCAGAGGTGAGCACAGGCCTGTTCCTCAGCTCTGCTCCACCTTGCCAGGTGACCCTGAGGATTCTTGGCCCTTCAATTCTGTCAGTCAAGAGCATTTGCATTCCACGATGTTTGATCACTGGAGAATTCATGTGCAAGAATTTGTTGTCCTCAGAACACTGTAAGTGTGAAGGAGGACAGGTACTGCATGGTTTCCCTAATCACCCAGATCTATGTGAGCTCTGCACAGCTCTGTGTGCACAGCTCTGCATTCTAGCTGGGAAGCTCTTTGTGAACATCGTTTCATGCAACTAGGTAGCTTTAGGAGGTCGTTGGGGTTGGGACAGGTGGCGGAGAATGGTAGCAGGTATGTGGGTGGTACTCACAAACTGATGTGTTAAATTAAATCCCCTTTGTCCAACTACTTGAAGATCATGATTTTAAAAGTTTGTTTTACACTCCTGTAAACTGTAATTTTTAAAGTTACACCCTTCCCTAATTTTTTTTTCCTTTTGTGGTTCTGGGGATTGACATCTTAATCATTTTTTGTTGTTGTTGTTTATGTCAGTCCTGGAGCTTGAACTCTGGGCCTGGGTGTTGTCCCTGCGCTTTTCAGCTCAAGGCTAGCACTCTACCACTTGAGCCACAGCGCCACTTCCAGCTTTCTAGTTGCTAATTGGAGATAAGCGTCTCACGGACTTTTCTGCCCGGGCTGGCTTTGAACCATGGTCCTCAGATCTCAGCCTCCTCAGTAGCTAGTATGACAGGCATGAGCCTCCAGCACCCAGCTGACACCCTAATCTTTAAAGGCTGTTAACCAGCATTTCCCCACACCCCAAAGAACAATTTAACATTATGCCCCAGGTGTGCCTGGTATGAAGTAAATGTTCAAAAGAGTGGTTGGTGAATGAATGAATGAGGCACACTGGAGGCACGCGGCCTTTCCTTCACACTTCCATGGTCCTGCCCTGCAGGGAGGAGGGAGCGCGTGCACAGAAACCTGCCTAGGTGCTAATGTCCTCCCTGTGATGAGTCCCAGCCCCGCCCGGGCGCCTCCTCCCCTGCGCTCTGCCGGCCATACCACCGCTTACTCAGCTCGGCGTGGGGCAGCTCCGGGACGTCCCGCATGATGACGTGGAAGTAGAGGCGCAGCCCGCGGTAGGCGTGCAGGAGCAGGAAGCACAGGTCCCGGTGCCACTTGCGGGCATGCTGCATGCAGTTCTCCGAGGGCACGTAAAAGCTTCCCTGCGGGGGCAAGGCGGAGGCAAAGCTGGGCGCTCCTGTGCCTGTCCCGGGGGGCACAGCTCTCCCACCCTCTGCCTGCCCAGGTCTCCGTTCACAGAACAAAATCGCTGGAGGTTGGAGCTTGAGGTGGTGGCAGACTCCTGTAATCCCAGTAGCTGGGATGCTGGGGTGAGGCCAGCCTGGACAAGAAGTCAGCGAGCCCTCCATCTCAACCGACAAGGCAAGGCTCGGTGGGTCAGTGCTACACCCCCAATCTAGGTTTGTACTGGGCAATAAACATGAGACCCTATCTCAAACAACTGATGCCACGATGAGCCACGGGTCTGACCCAAGTGGGAGAGCAACGGTTGAACAAACGTGAGTCTCTGAGTTCAAACCCCAGAGCATTTGGAGGCTCAGGGAAGGAGGCCTGGTCCATGGGAAGCCTGAGGGATGGCTGAGATTCCAGGGAGAAATGTGAATTTCAATCAGCTCTTTCTTCCTCCAGGAAGGAAAAACTGCGATAGCTCTCTTCTATGGCATTTACATTAAAATATAAATAGTATTATAAATAATATTAGTAACAATATCAGTAAACGACGAAGATGGTGGTGATGATGAAGATGCTGCTGCTGGTGATGATGATGATGCGGCGATGGTGGTGGTGGTGATGGCGGTGACATCGACAATGATAGTGGTGCTAGTGGAGACGTTGGTGATGGTGACAGTGGCGGTGGTGGTGATGGTGGAGCTGGCGATGGTGGTAAAAATGGCCGTAGTGATGGTGGTGATTAAGACGCTGCTGCTGACAGCCGGACACTTCGTGTCGACTGCCTAACCCGCTTCAATCCCCTCTCCCCAGCTCAGACAGGGCAGGCAAAGGCCGAGCCATTATGTTCCCGTTCACAGGAAACAGAGGTTGAGAAAGACTCTTGTGGCAATTTGACAGGTAGTTGCAGATAATGCCATAGGGGGAGAAAATGCCTTGCACAACAGTAGTGTGTCGTGAGCTGAGTCTCTCATGTTGAAGTGCAGCTCACAAGAGCTCTGAGTGTTAGAATGGATGTAGCATGATTTGTTTGTACAAAGTAGTCTGACCACTAGGGCAAGAGTCTAAGTCCAGAACACACTTAGAGGCTGCGGGAAGCAGCAATCCTTTCTGTGTCAAACTAAAACGCCTCCCCACCCCCACTCCCTGCTTAGGCCCAGCTGCCATTCTGTACCGGTATTTCCTGGCTTTGATATTTCCTGGAACTCCTTGCTTCTTGGCTTCGGTTGTAACAGTCAGCTATGTGCGCTGCATGTAACAAGCCGGCCGTGTCAAAGGCATGCCTTCTTACCACCCGGCTTGAGTGGCCACTTCCCACTGACTTCACCGGTCTCCTCCAACAGCCCCCTGCTCCCCGGCCCCACACCCGGCCAGCTGTGATAAGAAGAGCATCTCTGAAGGACAGACAGCTTCCCCCAGGACGAACTACTGGTTACAGTGGTTCTCACTCCCTTATGATATACCATGATCCTGGGAAAGGCAATGAGCCTGGCTCCTTAGAAATGAGGAGAAGAAACAAAGCCACCCCAGGGGTAGGGGTCAACATGGAGCAGGCCGCCATGCCTAGGAGGTGCGCACGGAGAGTGGGGACACACCCGCCTGGGCAAAGCCACGCGCCTCCATCAGACCCGCCGAACCCCTCGGATGGCTGTGCTCTCTGAGCAGAACTTGGAGGGGGCGGGGCTCCCGAAGACAACACCGAGTAAGCTCCCACTGTGGGGTCCCGGGTGTACAGAGATGCCCGGTTCTCTGAGCAAGAGCCCAGCGTGGGTGCCCATGCATAGACCGTGCATGTGGGTTTACTGCAGTGAGAACCTGGTCTTCAAAGGCACACACAACATTCACCAGTGTTCAGAAGCAAAAGATTTCCCCCCTTTCATAACCAGCAATTTCAGTCCAGTAGAATGGCTGTGTCCCCTGACCGAGCACTCGGAGTCTCTGTCTCTAATCTCTGCCGTTATGTGAAGATGGGGCTCAGAGCAGCCCGCGGAGCTGTGGGGAGCCAGCTGAGCTCGGGCACCACAGGAGGCGTGTCACCCCCCAGGTTTGGAGAACAAGAAGGAAATCAGGGCTTGTGAATCATGGGATCGTCCCTCGAGCTTGAGCTCAGCGGACCTTCCATAAGCAGCATTAAGGGTCCCATTTAGCTTTTCAAAACAGAGCATAAACAGGGAAATCAGAAACCTCAACCGCACCGTTTCCAATTCTCTAGAGGCTCATGCTTTCCTGTAGAACCTCCTAGAACTCATACATATATGTAAATGTTAACAAACATTTTATATATTTATTTATAAATATTTGATATATATCACATATCTATATATACATATTGTTCGTATGTTTGTAAGCATACAGAGATGCACCCACACATTGGAGAATGTTCTGGGCCATCTCTCCATTGTTTTATCGGCCAAACCCCTCTGATCAAACACCTGAGTAACAGGAACCCCTATTTCCATTCCATGGATCAAAAGAAGTGAGTGAGTCACGCACAGTCCCTTGTTTGCCAGGAGCAGAGATGAGGATCCAAACTCCGGTGTGGGAAGAAGGCAGTGCGTCCTCAGCGGGCAGTGCGTGCCCCCCCCGGGCCGTGCCCGACAGCAGACACATGCTCTCCACAAAGCTGGGCTTGCTCTGACAAAAGCATTAATTTAAGTCCTGCGGTGAGTCTCCATTAGCTGTGACTAAGCAGACTTGAAAAGCAGCAGTGAGGGCTTACCCAGGCCTCACGGCCAGCAGTCTCCCTGCCCCATGTCTGTCTGTCTGTCTTGCACTGATCAGTCCTGCCATTCGTTCACCCCGTTCACAAACCCACCTTCCGCCCTCCACGGCCTTGCTCTGAATGGTACAGAATGCAGGATTGTACGGTGTCCATGACTAAGCTTGACTTTTGCAAACAGATGCAAACACATTCCTCCACAGAGACATAAAGACAACTTCAGGGAATCTGCAAAGGCTGACGCAACACGATCTCTGAGAAATAAGAAGTCAAAACGCTAATCCAAAACAAAGCGCCAAAGGTAGAGATGGCTGAGGATCTTTACACAAAACAGCTCAGTTCTCTCTAAGTGACTCAATAGTGTGGCCTTTTGAAAGTGAGTGATGTACCATGGAAAATCCGATTATCTAGCCCTGTGGGCTGTCAGAGTCCAGATCTGTGCAGAAAAGCCAGGCCACCGCCTTTAGAATTGGGAAGGCAGAGCTCCACCATCTCCCTAGCAAAAAGCCAAGGACACTTTAGAAACCCACTTTTCACTGACGGCAATGAAATCCTGAAATAATAAAGCTGGAACCGAACAGGGCCTGCATTCTAAAGGCCCCGCCCCCAGTACCTGCACAAAATAAGACAGCTGTTTCTGCCTGTCTGTGCCTGAATTTGGTGTAGAATATAGATTCTGGGGCATGAGCTACAGTGCAGTCATCTCTCTCTATATCTTTATTTTATTTTATTTTGCAATATTGCCACTTAAATCCAGGCTCTGATGTTTGCAGCATGCTTGCTGCCTCATTCCTCGGTACGTGTGTGTGTGTGTGTGTGTGTGTGTGTGTGTTTGTGTGTGTGTGTGTGTGTGTGTGTGCGCGCGCGCTGTTCCTGGGGCTTAAACTTGGGCACTGTCCTTGACTTTTGTGTGCTCAAGGTTAGTGCTCTACCACTTGAGCCACAGCTCCACTTCTGGCTGTTTTTACTAGTTAATTGGAAAAAAGAGTCTCTCAGACTTTCCTACCTGGGCTGGCTCTGAACCGTGATCCTTAAACCCCAGCTTTCTAGAATTACAGGAATGAGCCACTGGTGCTTGGCTTCCCAGTACATTTTAAATACCAATTATTTTAATCATTTTGAGCTAAAGTCCCACATTTTCACTTGGTTATGTATGGATGTTACCATGCTGGGGCCTGAATTCAGGCCTGGGCACTGTGCCTAAGCTTTCTTATTTTTCCTCAAGGCTAGTGCTGTGCCACTTGAACCACAGCTCCATTTCCAGCATTTTGCTAGTTTACTAGAGATAAGAGTCTCACTGACTTTGCTGGTTGACCTGTCTCCAAACCATGATCCTCAGATCTCAACCTCCTGAGTAGATAGGATAAAGGCGTAAGCCATCTGATATATGTTTTATTTTTGCCCTTGACCTTACCAACAAGCTAGAGAGACAGGTACACACTATCATGCCTAGGTATTGATTGAAAATGGCTCTGAACCAACATTTTCCAGGGCTAGCCTCTATCCCCGATCCTCTCAACCTGTCTTCCAAGTAGTTACATCCCTGGCTATTTATATTTTCTTTATTGTCTCCCTAACTTCGCTTGGGCTGGCCTTGAACTCACAATACCCATGCACTGCTATACTCAGATAGGACTCTTTCTGTCTAGTTATTCTCACACCACTAAGAGGTAATTTTACATTTTGTAGACAAGGTAACTGTCAGTGGCTTGCTAATAAGGATGACCCAGGGTGGAACATAAGATGTGTGATCTGTCACTAACTTTGGAAAAGTACTTGACACTTGTGCTCCAGACTGAACCTCAGTTGTTCTCAGAAGGCAAGAATGAAGATAATAAAGAGAGATAGTCCCATCCACAAAGCTCACAAACACGTGCCCGCCCCCCAGTCTTCTTATAATCACGATTGGAATAAATTCCCCATGACATACTTAAGTCATATCCTCTTCTTTAGATCTATTTAGAACTTCCAGAAATAATAGCTGTTAGTAATCACATACTACCCATATCATTCATAACACAGAACGTTACTAAGTTGTTTGAGTTGAGGGAATATTGTCTCACACTGTAAGTTCCAAGATTGGGTTCGCTGTCGTAACTGGCCTACTAGAAAACACCTGGAGGTGTTGAATGCATAACAGGCACACGTGACCGTTTAAAACCTGCTTCCCAGCTTTAAGTTCAATCCTTCAAGTTCCACTGTGGCAGCATCTTGAAGGGTTTGGTAGATGGGCAAGGATGAAGGGTACCAGAGAGAAGTTAGGAAACAAGGTTCATAATCTGTAACTGCATAACAAAACTGAGATCCCAGTAACAAAGGCTACTTGATTTTGTTTCTCCTGGTGTTTTCAAAATCATTTCAGAATGATATATGTAAATATACTTCATTTGGAAGGGAGAAGTATTGTTTCAATAGAACTTACTAAGAAATTACTTGAGACAGACATTCAATCCTACCTTTGTAGACAATGCCACACACATCATCTGTGTAGTTACTGATTAGCAGTCATAGAATATATTGAGAATCGCTTACAGGATAGGAAGGCATTAAAAAGGCTCAGTGGACAGAAGGGATTCAGGGAAAGGACTCATTACTGTTACCAAGGTAGAAGAGTCTAGACCACTGAAGCAAGAGATGAAACCAGACAGACAGGCTAGTGTTGCTCATAGAGAGCCAGGTATCTCCAAGGAACCAAGACTCTAACTTCCAGAGACACATGAGCCTTGTGCTCTACCCGGGGAGCAGCAGCAGGGCAGGGCAGGTGCTGAGGCTCACCATTGCTTTCTCTCTGGCCCCCACCAAGCTAGAACCACCTAGCACGTTCACAGAAGTGGACTAGGCCCAGAGAAGTTCCTGCCCAGCTCCCAGTCCCTGTGTGATACTGTGAGGCAAGTCTCGCATTCCACAGCAGCACAGCCTGACTCAAAGGCTGCATTCTGCATCCTACAGAGGGATCGGCCCAGGGTTCGAGCGCACTAGTGGACGCGGGGTCAGCACGCCTGGGTAGATGGATGTGCAACCCGTCCACGGACAGCAAGAGAGTGAGAAGGAGAGATACAGAAAACAGCAGAGCTCAGATACACAGGATTCATCATGCAGCGTGTAAAGGGTCAAGCGATGAATCAGCAGACCCGGATGTAAGTGGCTCCTTTCAAGGTCACACACTCAGACTTACGTCTGGAACAGGAGGGTTCCGTGGCCTGGCCTTGGGACAAGGTGCCTATTGTTCTGCCTCTAATCTGCAACTGGAGCGATTCATTACTGTGCTTCCAAGATTCAACACTTTCTGCCCTTGTGGTTTTTAATTATAAAAGGCATTAAATTCCTCCAACTAACACTGGGCAGGGACATAGAATCTGTCATTACTGTACAATGATGAGTGCTGAGGTCTCTCACGTGCCTCTGCTTTGTCTCTCCCTCTAGTGCTCTTTTTCTCCTTTTTGTAAGTGCTGAAACTTGAACGCGGCCCCTTAAGTTTAGTAGGCAGATGCTCTAACCACTTGAGCCATAGCCCGAGACCCTAGCTGGGTACTCTCTGGAGTGGCCTTTTACATATGGCTCATTCTGTAGGGAATTTCTGGAGGTTGACTAGGTTAGAGTAGAATTCAAAACAGAATCTGTGTTCTGATACTGAATGTTGCTTCTGATAAAGCTCCTTGTCTAAGACTCACAGAGCACCTGAACACACAATACAGGGTAGAGAAGGAGAAGAGACCTGTTCTTCTCTCCAGATTAGTCCATCAACAGGTCAGGACTCCCAATACATGGAAAGGAAGCACACCTCATCCAGAGTCCACAGGCCTGCCTACTGCTGACTCCGTGATAACATTGAACACTTTATTGTAGAAAACTGCCCGGGAGGTCTTGAGAGATGAGTAAACCACAGAGCACTTCGTGGGTGTATCATGGTAGGTTTGGCTCTGCAGAGAAACAGCTAAAACGATGCTTGGCTCTTATTCAAATAGTTACGTTGATCACGGGTAACAAAATAACAAAGAAGGATATCTGTACAATAAATCATGGTTTATCTAGTTCTTCAAGTCAGTTCTGTCAGGTTTGTATCATTATTAGCCCCACGCTCACCTCAAAGAGACAACGGAATAGATCTCTTAGACATCATAGTCAGGAATGAGGGCATTCCACAAAAATCATTTGGAAAAGTCAATAGATCACAAATAACCTAAACAAATTTCAAATATAATTTGGATTTTGCAGCTGGCCATGCTGTATCCAAATAGTGTCATAGGGTTTTAGTGCCTGTATCTGCATAGTGTTTAAGATCAAATTGTTAAGCATATGGCCACCGGCTGGCACTGGTGGCTCACGTCTATCATCCTAGCTACTTAGGAGGTTGAGTTATAAGAATCCCAAATCAAAGCCAGCCCAGGCAGTAAAGTCCAGGAAACTCTTATCTCCAATTAACCAGAATTATGAAGCCAGACATAGAAATATGGCTCACGTGATAGAGCACCAACCTGAACCCATAAAACCAAGGGACAGTGCCCAGGCCCTTCCTGAGTTCAGGCTCCTGGTACCAGCACAAAGAAAAAGAATTTAAAGTTAAAATAAACCTATGGCCACTGAAGCAGCAACATTTACAGTGTATGGTGACAGCTCAGAATCGAGGTGAAGGCCTTTGCCTTGCCTTTAATGCTGGTCATCATTATTGATCGCTTTGTATTTGTGAGTTCTCTGTCGACTACTGTGAGAATCTTAAGCCTGGCATGGGACCCATGTATCTACATATGCCATAATGATTTATTGCTTCCAGGACAAAATAACCATGACCATGACAATTACCTAGAGCAATATGCTGAGTAGCAATGAACGCAGGGAAGCCAAGTGTTCTACAGAGTGTCACAAAAGATAAATACTCCACAAAGAATAGGTCTGTAATAGGGACATAGAAGAGGGGGTAATACACAGCCTGTGGGTATTACCAGGGAGATGACCCTCGGGCTGCGTCTGAGAGCATGAAGAGGGAACAAGTCAGATGGCCAGATGGATGGAGTGACAATGCCAGCTGTCACCCTCTGTAGATGGAACCCTTCACCCCTGCCTGGAGCGGGCAGGAAGGGGTAGGCAGCACTGTACTCCCCTGCAGCTTCCAAACACAGCTGCCTGCTGCCTTCTCCTAGCAGTGCAATAGACTGAGGCTCCAAACAATATGCTTAGCCCTAAATGATACATCTAGTCCTCAGATGGCTTTACCAGGGGGACTATGAATGGTAATGACTCT
The DNA here is from genome assembly GCF_000151885.1 of Dipodomys ordii. Taxonomy (NCBI): domain Eukaryota; kingdom Metazoa; phylum Chordata; class Mammalia; order Rodentia; family Heteromyidae; genus Dipodomys; species Dipodomys ordii. The sequence goes on from NW_012267298.1 coordinate 9,572,148, forward strand.
GGAGATGGGAGACTCTGTCAATACATGATTCCACTGTGGAGAACACTTATCCATCTGGGGATGAACACTTCCAATCCATCGACGATGGAAACACTGACAGCACCGCGCTTTTGCTTTCTACTATTTTCCCCCAGTTGTTCTGTGGTAGCGGTGGTTCCCAGACGGTGTGGAACCTCCCACAACGCAGCTAGCAGTTGGCGAGTGGGATTCTGACTATTTCATCCACTTGAGGGCCGTGCTATGCAAATCCTGCCGAGCAGGCTGTTTAGAGGTCAGGTCATCTGAGGACAGCAGTGGCCTATCCCACGAAAGCCTTACCCTTTTTTTATAGTCTAGCTTGAAGAGAGGTTGAAGGGAGAAAATGCTATTTCCACATTTAAATTGGATGCCTCTGTTTCCTGAACATCACTAGAGTGTTGCTCTATGTGATGTGTTGAACAAGAGACACCATGCATGTTGAAGGGAAATGAGCGTAAGTCCTGTGCAGATTCATACAAGGGCTTTGGAACACGTGGACTATGAGATCAAAGACAAGAGAGGCAGACACTTCTCGCACCACTCCTCATGCGGAAGGCTGGCTGCTGATCCTGCTCAGTCTGTGTTCTCTACAACATGGTTGCCGTAAAGAATGAACCAATTGGAGAATGAAATGCCACTTATGATCTCAGATTGTGAATTCAGCCAATCCACAGAATCAGTCACATCTCTGCTCTGTATACAAAGTTGTTGTTTTTTAAACAAACAGTAACCACAATGAATTGAATAACAGTAGGTATCATCATTAGAATTCATTCCATGTTTCTTTGTAAGGCTGTTGTCCAGCTTTTAGCGTGTTCTCTAATGTTTCCTCCCAGGGAGGTCTCATTCGAGACTTACAGACAGATGGAGGAGCAGGAGCGAGAGATGGAAGGAAGGTTTGCGCGTGTGCGTTCTGCTCAAGTTGGTGCAATTTCCTTCCTTCGCTTTTTTACTTAGTGTGTTTTATTGCTTGAAGACCTCGCCCTCAGAGCTGGCAGGCTCATCTTTTAGAGACAAGATTTTAGCTTATTAAGGATCAAATGCAGAGGAAGTTTGTCTCCTGTGCAAATTGTGGTTTATAGAGTCAGGGTAGAGAACACTGGATTTCAGCACAAGAAGTAGCACAAGGTAGAAAGACAGGACCCTGGACTGAGAGGCAGAACAGATAAAGATCCAGCAAGCTCACCTCCGTGCTCTTAAGCATTCACACCACCTAGCGGCCACCATGAATGGGAGGAACGGAGCGGATGCCAAATGAGAGTCAGCTCCCTAAATCCTGCTGCAGGCACCGGGGCTCTGACCAGGGAAGCACTACACTGCACACATTCATAATATCAACCATGTCCTTTTCTCTTTTCCTTCTTTCTCTCTCTCTTTCTCTTTTTTCTTTTTGTTTTGAGATTTAAACTCAGGGCCTAGGCACGGTGCACAAGCTCTTTTGCTCAAGGAAATTGAGTCACAGCTCTACTGCTAGCTTCTGGGTGGTGAATTGGAGACAATTATCCCCAAAGGTCTCCTGCTCGAGCTGGCTTTGCACTATGGTCCTCAGATCTCAGCCTCTTGAGTAGACGGTAGTGTGAGCCCCCTGTGGCTGCCTCTAACTCATGTTCTTGGATCAGAGCTACAGTCCCAAACATCTCATAAAATTAGAGCCGGAGGCACAGAGTGGATAGCACAGCTAGAGGACGTCAGAGTTTTCCTAGGAACTTGAGCTGCAACATCTACCGGATCCTTCTCTTCCCACTGGTGTGATCTGAGAGGGTGACAAACTCTTACCTCAGTTTCCTGATGCATAGGATAACACAATAGAGTTATAACACATAGATGTGGTGAAAGTTAAATGTGTTGGCCGTCACCACTACCCATCATCATCACCATCACCAACATTATCACCAGCATCAACAGCATCATCTAGTATCTGACAAACACACACTGTTAGATCAAGAGTCTGGCAGCTTCAGCTACAATGCACTTACCTAAGTAATGGCTACATCGAAAATGAGCTTTCTTTAGTATATAGTTCAAAGAGGTATTTGTTTAACAGTTGGAAGAAGTGGCCTGGAGTTGCAACACTACCCTCTGTAAGGTGATAGAAGAAACCCCTGCATCCAGCCTGCTCCCTGGGGGTCATTTTCCTTGGTGCATTTCTATCTATGGGAATCTCTAGTGCACCCCCCCCCCGGCCATGTTGGAGGCACGGAATAGATCAGACTCCAAGAAACGCAATCTTTTCCACCACACAGCTTCCACAGCCATGTGGATGGTGCAGCAAAATACCCACGGGAAGAAGACTGCAGATGGGGAATGCCTCCCCTGTAAATAATCCTCCCTTCTATACCAAAACCACCTCCCTCTGAAATAATGAAGGTAGTAGGGAGGCGAACTTAATTCCCATACTAAGTATCTTTGGTAGACTGTAATAGAGGGAAATGTAGTATTTATGGGAACGTGGTAACTCAGATTATTTCCAAATGCGCAAGCAATGAGACTCTGGGGGAAATAAAAACCAAATCTATGTAAGGATAGTTCTTGAGTTAACTAAAAATGTATGCACACGAGAAAGAAACAGTCACAGTCCTGTTCCTATTGCATCTAACTGTAGCTGTAATAAAAGTAATGAGAAACTAATGAACACAAGAGAAGGAAGCCAGGAGACCAGAACTTGCAGGTACTCATTATCTCTTGTGTGTCAGACGGAACCCAGCTCTGCGATCCGCAGGGCGGTGCCCTGTGGCCCGTTCAGAATCACAAAGTAATCTCAGGGTTCCACAGAGACCACTTAGCTCTCTCATAGAAGAAGAAGTGTGCCTAACTTCGTGGATGTTTGATCTTGTCACCTAGAAAAGGCCTCATACATAAGGCTCAAGAACGTTGCACAATTCCGATGCTGTTTGCAAAGACAGACACCTTCATGGGAATAGCACATGCCAGCTCACTTGATAGCTATCCCTTCTCCTTTCTTCTTTTCCTGGGTAAAGGATTTCTCAACTACTGATGTCTGCTACCAGGTGGAGAAGGCACTGTGGAGATTCTGTTCCATGCCTTGCTTCCCTCCAAACTATGACAGATACACAATGGTCCCATCAGAATGGCAACTGCGCTGAGAACTGCTTACCTAGCCCTGGTAGGATGCCCTCTGAGAAAATAAAACTGAACCAACCCAGGGAGAAAAAAAAGCCATTAAAAAACTGCAAGAGTAAACATAAGTTACCACGAGAAAACTCATTTGCAAACAGTGATAAATATCCTGTACTTCTTACCAGGCTAAGTCAACGTGTGTGGTACGGGGCGACTGGCATTAACAACCCCGTGCTGAACACAAGCAATCCGGTCTCCATGGGAACAGAGGTGGTATCACGCCATCACGCCTAGATGGATCTGTTATTATTTCAATCTTCAAGAACTGATTTTTCAAAACAATAGAAACAACCAAATATATTCCATTATGGGAGATATGGGCTTAGACTGTTTCTTTGGCACTGCTTGTTTTTCAGGAAGAATAGAAGACACTCATGAGGAGAAGAGTTACACATTTAGGTAAAGCATCAAAGCTTCTAGTTCCTCTAAAATCACTGGACTTGCTGGGAGCGGAACCTGATCCATGCAGGCTTCTTTAGAGTTGACTAAAGTATTCCCAGAAAGGCACGCGGTATCGACGCGGGCCCTCAGGAATCACGCCACAAGGCAAATACTGAGGATGGAGGCTGAGAGAAAACCAAGGACTCACGGCTGAAGATGACAAACAGGAAAGCGAGGCCACCATCCCAGCAATGAAAACAGAAATCCAGGCTGGCCATGGGTGTCGGGTGTCTTTTATCCCCACTACTCAGGAGGCTGAGATCGGAAGTTCTTGGTTCAAAGCCAGCCCAGGCAGAAAAGTTCATGAGACTCATCTCTAAATTAATCACCAAAAAAAAAAAAAAACCACAAAAAAACTGGAAGTGGAGCTGAGGCTCAAGTGTCAGTGTGCCAGTCTTGAGCCAAAAAGCTCAGGGATAGCACCCGAGCTCTGAGTTCAAGCCCTAGGGCTGGCAGAAAAGAAAAGAAAAATCCAGTCATCCTTGCATTTTGTTTCTCCCTCATGGAGACCTGTTAGCTCTCCCTCGGAGTGACCTCCACTCTTGACCTTCTGCTGCTGGCATCAGCAGCAGGGATCTGGTTCTGTCCTGAGTTTCTCTGACAGCCTCGGACTTGTTCTCCTTCTTTCTCGAAATTCAGGCTTCAAGAGACACATCGACAGCTCACATGTGCTGGGAGCAGCCATGCAGTCGGCCTTGCGATAGTTAATATATGAATGCATTAATGCCTCTGCGGCTTCTTCACAGACATTCTGGGTCGGGCCATGCCTTTCACTGACCTCTGACCTCGGATCATCAACTCTAGCTCGGAGGGGTTCAGTGATGAGGTCAGCAATAAGAGGGACTGCAATATCTGTACCTTCCAGATTCTTCCAGGAGCCTTCAAGGGGAGGTCTACACGAGGAGCAGAGAAGTTTGCTGTTGATATGATTTTAATACGCACTTCTATTTAACTTTCACGATAGCCAGGCTGAATCAGAATCTCCGATGATATAGACTGTATTTCTACACATCTACCCCAAATCAGACACAGTGAGGCATGAGTGTAATCCCAGGACTCGGAAAGCAGAGGCAGAAGGACTGAGTTTGAGGCCAGCCTGGCTAAGATAGTCCCTCTTCCTAAATAAACGTAATAAAATGACTGCTTAAAGCTTCCGCTAGGTGCTGCTAGTTAGGTGAAGGATTGTTTTCTCCTCTATAGCAAGAGCAGCATAAAGGAAATGTGCTCTCTGCCTGGAGCAGAGGCCCTCATTCAAAGGTGTTCCTCAATAATGAGCTACTTTGAGGAAGTGCGAATGTGTCAGACTCTGCCTGTGTCTATGCTTATGAAATAAACCACCGAGAGTCTGTAAACGCTTGGTAGACACTTGTCACTGTGGAAACGGATGCTTAACAAGGCAAGTGCCGTAGGCCGTGGTGAATACCAGAACTCCAAATCCACCCTCCCTCGGGAGCCATGGTACACCCCTTCATGTTGCATGTTTTCTTGTTTTCAGCCTTCAGGAGTTCCATAAGGCCAACCTAAGACCCAAGAAGAGGCAGAAGGGGAAAGCTGGCAGCCCAGCCCAAGTGCTTCACAGGGCAGCATGTGGTTTGACCCTGCCTCCGCGGATTCTTTCCATCAACTCCACAGCAGCCTCTGCTACGGCTCAACCACGTGTGCGAGTCTGTTGACTGGCTTCAAAACAGGACACAGGCTCTGTGGGGAGGACTGCTTCATGCCCACACCCCCGGCACGTGCTGTCTAGGCACACAGGCCCACGCAGGCATCCGCAGTGCTGAGCTCAGGCCAGCTCTGGCCACTGCTCTCAGCAGAGGTCACAGTCACAATCTGTTCCATACCAACCGTCCTGGGCACGCCCCAAGCCGACGCCATCCATGCGTCACACTCACTCTGCACAATCTCCTAGTGGTGGACATGCTGCTGACATTACCTGTCCATGATCACTCTTCAATCTCCCCACACCTATGACCTGAAAATGCCTGGCTCACGCCTGTCATCCTAGCTACTCAGGAGGCTGAGATCTGAGGATTGTAGGGCAAAGCCAGCCTGGGCAGCAAAGATCTTCTAAGACAGGAGAGGGCAGGGAAGAGGTGGGTTTGATGGCCACGCCTGCCACGCCTGTGATCTCCATCTCAGAGGAGTACCTCGCCTGCCACACCTGCGCCTGCCACACCTGCGCCTGCCACACCTGCCGTCTCCACAGTCATGCCTGCCACACCTGCAGTCTCCACAGCATGCACCTGTGATCTCCACAGCATGCACCTGTGATCTCCACAGCATGCACCTGCAATCTCCACAGCATGCCACACCTGTGATCTCCACAGTGTGCCATGTCTGCAATCTCCACAGCATGCCACACCTGTGATCTCCACAGCATGCCACACCTGTGATCTCCACAGCATGCACCTGTGATCTCCACAGCATGCACCTGCAATCTCCACAGCATGCCACACCTGCGATCTCCACAGCTTGCAACTGTGACTGTGATCTCCACAGCATGCCACACCTGTGATCTCCACAGCATGTACCTGTGATCTCCACAGCATGTACCTGTGATCTCCACAGCATGTACCTGTGATCTCCACAGCATTACCTGTGATCTCCACAGCATGCACCTGTGATCTCCACAGCATGTACCTGTGATCTCCACAGCATGCACCTGGGATCTCCACAGCATGCACCTGTGATCTCCACAGCATGCCACACCTGTGATCTCCACAGCTTGCAACTGTGATCTCCACAGCATGCACCTGTGATCTCCACAGCATGCCACACCTGTGATCTCCACAGCATGCACCTGGGATCTCCACAGCATGCCACACCTGTGATCTCCACAGCATGCACCTGGGATCCCCACAGCAAGCCTTGCCTGTACTCCACCTTCACCAGCCTCTGCTCCCCCGCCCCGAGGTACCCCAGGTCCACAGACTTCTTCACTCACTCATTCAACAGAGGCTCCCCAAGCGCATCAGGCAGGCAGAAACCTTGGAGCCAGGGGAAGGCAGAGTGGTAGAAGTGATGTGGGAGCTAGTTACTCATGAACGCGGCAGCCGGCAGCAGCGCTGCCTCAGTCCCATGGACGTGTGACAATCCTGGCATGGCCCTGACCTCGCTGCACAACTGCAGAACCTCACTTAACTTCTCTGTATCAGGTGAGCCTTGCCTGGACTGAAGGCATCATATGTACGTGGTGTTTACAGGTGTGATGTGAAGTGACCAGCACCCAGGCACACACTGCTCATGGTGATTTTTCTAATCCTTCCTTTGTTTCACCGGGACTTGCTCAGGACAATAGGCTAAGCAGGACGTAGGTACTAACATGCAGTAGAGGACAGGCCAACCCCAAAACTTCATATCTTGAAGCTGTCTGGAGGGGTCAGGCAGGGAGGGCAGGAGAGGAGACAGGCATGAGAGACAGAGAGCACACCTCCCACCTGAACCCCGAAGCCTCTCACCACCCCCAAGTATCACTGACAAGAAAGGAAATGGACATCCTGGGGAAGAGATGGGATTTTCTGAGTCACTGGACTCAATCGTCAGCGGGAGTCTCACAGACCCTGGGGGTTTTTCGGAGACGATGGTCACTCTAGGAATCAACATGGCCACGCCACTGCCTCTAGCTACTGGGTCAAACACTCTAAGTGGTGCAGTGAAGGCTTTCGTCAGAAGAGATCAATATGGGAATACTTGGCCTTGGAGGAAAGCAGATGTCTTTCCATAGTAAAGACAAGCCTCAAAAATCAGTTGAAAATTCTTAGTGGTAAAGGACTGACCTACCCACACCCCACCACCCTAACCCCTGTACCTCAATATCTCTTCCCTGGGACCCCAGCCTTCCCGTCTACTCGGAAATTTTTGGAATTCTAGGCTAGAGTTAAAAATTCCAGCTTTAACTGTCGATTTTATAGACACACATGACTATGGTCAAGTGGGGGATGCCTACAAACCCAGTGGCCCTGCTCTCCTGGGGAATGAGGTGGGCACCTCATTTTGTGCTCACCGTCCTGCTTTCTGCGGCAGTGTCAGGGAGATCAAGGTAAAAGCAGCAGAGAAAGGGCTGGAAGATCCCATCCAATCACCTTCCTACACCTTGGGAAACCAAGGCCCAGAGAAGGCAAATGGTTGTGCCAGGGTCACAGAGCTGGTGAATGTTGAAGCCAAGAACAAAGCTGCACTTCAGGCTCTTCAGGCTCTTCCCCAGGTTGCTGTGGCCACACTGGGTCTTGGGATGCAGATAAATGAAAGGGACAATAATATCCACAGAAGGTTCTCTTGGGGCTTTAGGGCTAGGCTATAGAACATGATTTCATTTAATCCTCTTGGCAGCCCTGTGGGGCTAGTGTCCTTCATGAGATAAGCCAAGAGTCAGAGGGCACACGTAATTCCCAGAGTGCACAGCCACTGCTTGAGAAAAGAAGGAACACGACCCTTTACTAACTCTGAACCCCAAGGTCTAGACACCCAAGGAGCACTGGGAGGGAGGGAGGAGCTGCAGGGGGGGGGAATCACAGTTCACACTGTCATCCTCCACTTCCCAGGGATTTTTATGTCACCCAGCTCTGGGTTTGCAGACACCTCTGCCAAGAATGGCTTATTGGGCAGCACTGCCCTCTAATCCCTCCAGCTGCCCAGATTCCAGAGCTGTGTGCTAATGCTAGGGACGGCGGGGGCTGGGGGCAGGGCTCTCGATGGGGTGGGGGAATGGGTTGTGTTCTCTTCTTGGCAGCCCTGGCTCCTGGGGCCCAGGGTGGGCACTCAGCACAGAATCCACACACTCTGACAGGACTCCCTTGGAAAATGCACAGGAACAGAACAGAAGCCTGAGACAAATCCATCCAGCTATGGGCTGTGAGCAGGTCCAAACCAAGCCCTCACAAACACTCCATTTTTTTTCTATTCTTAAGAAAGACAGGCATGTCCCCAGAAGAAAAAAGATATTAAAAAAATGACACTACACAATACTATGGGCCAGCCAAATCTATGTCTGTCATGGTTTTCACATACACAGAAATGAAGTATCATCCCATTTCACAGCGGTAGAAACTGATTTTCCTCAGGGCTACATTCCCCCAAAGTCACACGGAATCCATCATAGCAGGTATTGGAACCCTGCCTTCTCCCCCCCCCCCCAAGCCACATGAAGACAGAGTTCACCAGGGTGTGACCAGGTACATCATAGATCCTCGGGAACACAGGGTGATGGCTGACATGATCTACAATGCACACTGTCCCATTCTGCCCAGGTCTCTGGTCTCTGCAGTCTCCCAGGAAAAACTTATATGGAGACATCCATCATTTTACATTGGCTCTCATTCATTTCTGCCTGCTACCACAGGAATCCACCAGATAGCCTTGTGGTTTAACTCTCTGGCCATTGAGCTCCGTACCTAAGCATGATTCATATACGTGCACCAAACATTCATTCAGCTCATGTTCGTTTGTATGCCCTGCAGTCAGCAGGTGCAAGGCCCTGGGGGAGAAGACGGAAGGAGATGATCTCTGCACGGAGGCCTTGTGCAGAAGAGCCGGGGATCCCCAGAGCACATGCAAGCAAGCCTCACTTCTCAGGAGCTCAGAGTGACTTCCAGCTGCACGGGAGCAGGCCTGGCCAGCTCTGCATGGAGCTGGGCACCCGAGTTCCTCCAGGGCAGGAAGTTTATGATCATTCTCCCATATACTTTGGCAGCTAAGGACCTTCCTGTGGGAAGCAAGTATTAAAAATGCCTTGAATTGAGACAGTCATTAACCACCCAGGCCGTCACCCAGAAAACAGCCTGAGAGCTTCCTCTTCACTCCAGCTCAGAGGAAGGCATCTTGGGACCAGTGTGTTGTGGGTTTTAAAAGAAAGATCTGGGTAGCGGGAGAGCCTGACTGTGAGGAGTTCCCAGCAAAGGCTTCTTCCAGGGCCCAGAAGACATCATAAAGACATTGGGAAGGATGCTAGGAGTGTGCCACACACTCATTGCAAGATGAGGGCTCTGCTGCCAGCCATGAGAGTAGAGAGGCTTCTCATCTGGCCCTGTTACCAGGGTAGGGCACAGGCAGAGATAGAGATAGGTCCATGCCCTGCCAACAGGCTCCCTCCAAGATAGCCCAATGCAGATTCGGATACTCCCCAGCCTCTGTAACCAGTATGAACCAATTCCTTCTGGGAAGGAAGGGAAACCTCCCATCCATTCTCTGGTTAGTCCTGAGTAATACGGTCTGGTTATTCCCAAACAAGCCACCAATCAAAACCTACCACAGATCAGCTTAGGAGAGACACAGACAGGCATGCTGTGTGTGAGCACCCCCGCCCATCACAGAGGGGTGGCCACCCGCAGAGGCGCAGAGAGGACAGGATGGGCATATTTATTCATCAACTAATGAGCGCCAAGTACTTGTTTAACATTTTTCCAGTCACTACAACTTTGGATACACATAACTGCCCACGAGATTGTTAACTGTTAGCAATCCACTGCAGGTGTGGGCACCGATGCACAGGGAGGAAGCAAATAAAAGAAGGCACACGATTTAGAAGGCGGAACGGACTGGACACCAGCAAACCTTGGGTGTCACCCCAGAGTCGGAGGAAAGTCCTGCCTCCAGAGAGCCAAGGTCTCCAAAGGGCACCGCGGGTGGTCCACACACCCTGCGTCCACCCCAGGGCTTGGCATTGGCAGTGTGTTCGAGAGATATTGCCGTGACGAAGACAAGGACGGTTAGGCAGTAACCGGACCGACTGGACACATCTCCAGGTGGGAAGAGCTGGGCAAAGTGCTCCCTGTATCCCGACTCGCTGGGGACATTATGATCTATGCAACAGACAAATGCAATGCACGGATGTGGTCCAGCTCTGCGTTGCATGGTACAGAGCACAGTGAGCTGGCAGGATCAAAGAAGAGTAGGAGAGCCCCCGCCCCCACCCCCCACACCCCCTGCAACTCCTGAGGTTCGCAGGGGATGGGCCTGTGGCCCGTGCAGACAGTACCTCTGAGGAAGTGGGCTTGCAGTATCCAGCTCCAAACACTAAGTTTTCCAGAGAAATAACGGACGGCTCGGGTCCCGCGTCTGGGCCACCTTTCCCGAGCCACGAGCCTCTTCCAGGACGAGTGAAACTGGGAGCAAAAGAAAGAGAAGAAAAGGGAGGAACCCATGTCAGCAAAGCAGGGGGGCACCCCTCAGGCCCCTCCCCCAGGAGCGATCTGGGGGCGACCGCGGGGTCAGCGTGAATGAAGCCTCTCCCCACAGGGGATAGGAAGGTGACTGACAAGGACACCCAACCGGCACCTGGCGGGTAAGTTGAGAACCGAGGATCATGCACTGAGAGACACTGAGGCTGAGTTCCAAGGCGACATCAACCACAGGGGCAGGTGGAAGGGCAAATGGACCAGATCACGCTTGCACTGAATCCTGTCTCTGCCTCCTTGTAAAGGCGTCAGCTGGAGCAAGCTCTTCCACCCTGTCTCTTTCTAGCATTTTGTTTTTTTTATTTTGGTGTGTCGTGGGGCCTGAACTCTGGGCCTGGGCGCTGTCCCTCAGCTCTTCAGCTCAAGGCAAGCGCTCTACCACTTGAGCCACAGCGCCACCTCCTCCCCGTCTCTTTCTAAGCAACACCAACGGTCATGATTCACACACGTGTTAAGAATGCCAAGACAGCCATCACTGACAAAGCATTCCTGAGATCCGGCTTAGCTGGGAATATGGTAATCTGGTTCACAGACAAATATACAAATAGTTCCTGGCGCTGTACCTCACACAGTCATGATCAGCTGACATGGGGTACTGGCAGCAATCCATGTTAGAATCCAAGGAGGTTAGGAAAGGTCATTTTTGTCTTGCGTTTACGGTGAATGATATTTTCTAAAAAGAAACCTAATGGTTCATCATGTATTATTGTTATTATTATTAGTGTTATTGTTGTTGTTACTATTATGTGTGTGCCTGAACTGGGGCTTGAAGACAGGGCCTCCCATTAACTCTCTCCCTCAGCATTTATGGGCTCTAGACTGGTGTTCTACCACTTGAGCAAATTCTTCAGTTCCAGTTTGTGCTGGTTAATTGGACATAGGAGTCTTTCAAATTTGCCCAGGTGGGATCTGAATGGAATCCATTTGATCTCAGCCATGTAAGTAGCAACAAGAGGGGCTCAATAACAAATAGACCCAAATGATGTCATCGTTACCAAGAGAATCGCGGGGGAATTTTATCCAAGGGATTTATGCTTGTGCCTGAGCACAAGCAGGCTAATGTTAATGTTACATTTCTGTTATTTATTCAAATACTATTAGCCTTGTACCACATATCAGGCTGGGTGGTTACGAGGCAATCACCTAGAAGCCCCTCACGTGGGGCAGGACCAAGAATGTACTTGAACCATGGGGTCATTACAAGGATTCTCTGAGATTTAAACACCAGTGTGCCAAACAGTAATGATTCAATAAATGAAGTAACCACAGTAGACAATTTAACCAACATAAAAGCATTCAATGCACATAGGAATACATGTAAACGTTACTCATATGTATATGCGTACACATAAATATATACATATGTAACATTTTTATAGTTGTTTGTAATACAACAATTGTAAATTTGTCCACAATATCCTTGAATTCTGGAGATTCCATCAACCATAGACTGAAAATATTTGGGAAAATATTTCTGCTAGGCAGACATCACACCACTGTACCATGTGGCCATGAGCAGTCGCAGGTTTTAGAGTCTGTCAGGGGGTCAGCATCAAGGAACTGTGTGATGCAGTATTGTCATTCTCCTGATTTGTTTTTGTTTTTGGTGCATGTGGGTTTGGACTCAGGGCCTGGCGCTTGCTGGGTTAGTGCTCTACTACTTGGGATGTATCTCTAGTCCTGCTTTTCACTGGTTCACTGGTGCTGGAATGGAGCACGATTTTTCTGCCTGGGCCAAGTTCCTCCAGAATTCAGCCTCTTGAGATACCTGGCTAGGGTTTGCTTTGAATGAAGAGTTCAAATGAGTTTACAGGAAGCTGGAAGACGAATGTAGAAAGAACATTCCTGGAGTTCAGACAGGACAGATATGTGTATCCAAACATACAGCTGGTCATTTACCTAAGTGTGACCTTCAGCTAGCCTTCCCGGTGGGATGGAGATCTCTCCAGAAAAACTGTTAAACCCAAGTAAGGTTCAAAGTTGGATCCTTCTCTTCCATCTGTTTCAGTGAAGACTGAGGTCTTTGGAGGTGAATTTTCACTTCACCCCTGCTGCGTACTTGCTGGATCTGACTGATGCTATGTAAACCTTTCCTAGAAAAGCTAGCTCTTGCCCTATTTGACAGGCACTTCCCATGAACTTAAAGGATTCCCTTTGCTCCAGATACTAAGAGCTAAAGCAGAAACTTGCTGCAGATTCCAGAGCGGAAGGTAGGTCTATTTTTACTCCATCTGTGGAGAAGTTCCAACTCATGCTGCAGCTTTTAAAATCCTCTTCTAGGAGGTTGCCGCAGGAAAACTTGCACGGGGGAGCCCTCTGGTCCAGGTTAAACTCCCTGCTGACATTTCCCAGCTTCCCAAGTCCTGGGGAGGATGTCACCAAGATTCCAATCACAGTACAGTGAACTGGAAGCCTGTGATCGAAGGTGTGGTCCTAGGGTCACCCCTGCTCAATCCTCCACTGCCTTCTTCACACATAATAAACTCATTTGCAATTCCTTAGTGCATCATTAATGGTGCCTTAAATTAAAACCTTGCTGCGCTCTCCCTCCCCCAGCCCCCGCCCAAATTCTTTTTTTTTTTCTTCTTTTCCTCTGGGTGGAACACAAAGGCGATTTCTTCTAGAAAGACTTGCATCAGGCCTCAAGTAGAACTGCCTTTCTCTAGGATGAAGTGTACTTGCCATTTGTTAACTGTTCACTAGTGCTATACAGGTGGTGCCTAAACCAGTGACTGAAATGTGGCAGATGCTAAATAAAATTAGTCTATTAATGCATGGCCATTGACTTCACATGCACGATCTCATTTAACCCTGGGGGTCGCTGAAGCCTCCGTGCTTCAGAGTATGTAGGTAGGGCTCCATGTCACTACCCGGGCCTATCTGGTCCTAAAGCTCATGTTTTTAAACTCTGACCTACCAATTCCTTACATTCCCCCCCCCCCCGCCGTCCCATTTGACAGGTACCACTCTGAACTAGAGCTCACAGCATCTCTGTGTCCCTTGCAGGCCCTGAAGTACCTGGAATTCAGCAGGTTTCAGCCACTGGGGTGCTCTGGACTTATCCTTGTTTTTGTTGGTGGTGGTCATGAGGCTTGAACTCTGGGCCTAGGAGCTATCCCTGAGCTCTTCAGCTCCAAGTGAGCACTCTACCACTTGAGTCACAGCGCCACTTCCAGTTTTCTGGTGGTTAATTGCACATAAGAGACTCAGGGACTTGCCTGCCTAGGCTGGCTTTGAACTGCCATCCTCATATATCAGCCTCCTGAGTAGCTAGGATGACAGGAGTGAGCCACCGGCGCCCAGCCCACATCCTATTTTTTTTTTTAAAGCATTCTCTTTATTTGGTTTTGTTTGTCTGTGTTGAAGCGGATGTTTTAGAGAAGACAGGTGACTTATTCAAAGCTCCCCAGGAAATCAGTAGTGCAGCTAGGCAGGAAGATGGTTTTGATGCCAGCTTTATGGGGACCACTGACTAGGCTACAGACTGCCTGGAAGGAAGCTCTCCTTCCTATCAGGTTGTTACCTGGCCTTCAGCGGAACAGCTCCCTGATCTCAGGGTAGAATCCCTGCCACCGCTGCTGTTCCCAGAGCAGACAGCCCACACCCTGAACCCTGCACTGAAACTAAGGTGGTAGATCTTAAAGCTACACTTGCATCTTAGCAAGTGTCATCCATGAAGGTGAGCCAGGCTGGAATCTTGCACCCGGCCCTGCTGGCCCCATCTGGAACTCACTAGAACTTTATGAAGATGCCACGCAAGTGAGTTCCAGTTTTAGAGTCAGACTTTGGAACACTAGGTAACTTCTCAGATAAGGCCAAGTGAGAGCCTGGGAATGAACTCAGGCTCTCCCAGTGTGAGCTGGCGGGCGGGTGTCCAGGTCCTGTGTTGGACACGTGTTCTCCGCCCTCTCCCCTGCCTTTTCTGCTTCTCCCAGCAAGGCCCAAGCCTAAACCTGCAGCCTCCCAGGTGCAAACCTGCCCGGGGCTGACCCTCCAGGGTTACTCCAGCCCCGCTGTGATAGGAAGTGTCTCCCCATGCCTGCAGGCTGCCTCCGACCTCATACCTGATCAGGGGCTGCTGAAGAGCTACCAGGGCGGCGTGGACGGTCACCGAGATCACCGACAGGTGGAAGTAGTCAAACATAACCGGGACCTGGTGGTGCAGACCCCGCCGCGGGTGGAAGTGCAGACCCAGTGTGCGACTGCTGATCATCGGGGCACCGGCCACGTCCCTCAGCCTGGAAGGCAAGAGAGGGCGCCATCGTGAGTGATGGTCTGCAGGAGTGCCTCTCCACATACCAGACACGCATCTTCTTACTCGATCCATGGGACATTCTGCCACTTCTTCATGACGGGCAAGCGAAGACCAAGGCTACGTGGCAGCTCTGAGCTCGGCTCTGCTGACACTGACACCAAGCCCACACCTCAGTGATGGCCATGATGATACCCAGCTCTCCTTCCAGTGCAGCCCTCCTCTCCCTCCTGCCTTCCTGGTGTCCCCTCTCCTCCTCCCCCAGGCTCCAACACTGAATCTTGCAAGGATGTTCTGAGTTCTGAGTTTTGTGCTTCTCTTAGAGTTCTACGACCCTAGGGACAAGGCCTGCAATGAACTGGCTTTGTGAAGCCCGGCATCTCCGTAATCCCTGGCATAACTGGGGAAGTTTGTCACACGCGTGCCTATTAAAATAATCAGCTGACTATTTGACTGGCCACAATCATGAATGACTCCCAATGTACAATGCTGAGACAGTCTGGCAAGTTTTAGGAAGAGCCCCTTATGTTTTTTAACATTTGTAATGGCTATGGGTCTCACCCTAAGTGAGAGCCAACTGGCAGAAAAGGCCCCATGGCGTATTTGGTTATCAATCCAGTCTCTAAATAAACACCGCCAGAGGTGTTGGCCAGCTGGAATCTCAATCTCTGAATACTTGTCACACAAGCCCTGCAAGGTGAGTGGGAAGCCTACATGGATATAATTCAGGAGTAGAGCAGAGAAGATGTTTTTCTGTCCTTTACCTGTAAGGAGAGAGGAGACAGGGAGAGGAGAAGAGGGACCCAAGCCCCCTGGAAGCATTGTTGCTTATGTGCATACAAATGCCACGAGCCACAAAACCTCTGGGGACCAGCATCACTTCGTAAAGACACCACACAGAACAGTTTCTCTCCCATCAGGATGAAGGTGAGGAAGGAAGGACTGAAGAATCCACACTGCAAGTCTCATAAACACATAAAAACATTATGTGTTTAATCCAGATCACAATTTATTGTGACCTCACCCCAAACTGCTTTTTCCCTTCCTCTATAAGACTCTCAAGTACAATGTTTACTAATACTACTCCACTTGCAGAAGAGGAAGTAATTAACGTGAGCCCATGAACTTGTTCAACATCATGAGATGAGGCCTTTTTGACCATAGTCTGTTCTGAGTTAGCGTTAGTAGTCTATTCACACAGTAGTTCCTGGCAGTCACAGAAATATCCTTAAGTCATGGCCAACAGGATGTTAAACATACCTCAATTAGACAAGATTCAAAAAATGTTAACTAGAGTTTAAACCACATTGGTAGGAGGAAAGAATGAAGGAGGCCAGAAATTGTCTACTGGGCTTGGAAATGGATAGAGCCCCCATGGAACTCCCCAGTTCAGCTTCAGTGTTTGTGTGTGTATGGGAGAGAGAGAAAGAGAGAGCGAGCGAGCAAGCTTAGAGAAGACAGAAGACAGAGTTACAGCTGATAGCACTGAGAAGAAATGCCTAGATTCTTGTAAAGGAGCCAAATCTAACTATAAATAAATAATACATACATAAATACATAAATAACTAAATAGATAAATAGTAAACAAGAAAAATCATGCTCACAGGGAGAGAGCTCCCATGTTTGACCTAAAGTGTAACTTAAGAACTTTTCTTATCTGAAGAGCTATCCAGAATGAGAGTATTTTCCAGACATTCGCAAGGAATACATCTGAGATCAAACAAGGGGAAAACACAAGGATGGCCTTCCCTGAAGGTAAGAAAGAATTTCCCATGTGCCTGAGCTTCTCAGGGACAGAGAAGGATACACTGGGGAGGAACAATTGTCTTCCCTTGTGTGAGCAGGGGTTGATACTGGTTTTGGAGATAAATCATGATCTGCTGTGAGGAGAGGCTCTGACCTATGCATGGTAAAGTGTCCAAAGCATCGTTGATCTCTATCTGCTAGAATCCAGGACCACCGCCCATATCTTTGAACATGTCCAAAAGCCCCAAAGGGCAGCGTCTTTCCCCTCACCAGGGTGGGCTGGGCAAGATGGACACTGGTAGCCTTTCAACCTTGGTATTTGATGTGCAGTCTTGTGCACTCTGTGCCTTTTGGGTTGTTTTCTACCCAGCACTGAGGAAGCTAGCTGACAGAGCAATGCTTCAAAGGCTAATGTCTACCCCCAAGGATGTACTCCACATACCTTATCATCCTCAAACCCAATTTATGAAAATGAAAAAAATACAGCATTTCCAATTTTCCCAGCTTCTGGCTTCCTGTTTCTCTCAGATAATCTTAGGCCGCATGAAAGGCCCCGCTCTGGTTGTTATTAAGTGTTTCGTGTTATACAGAGGAAACAACACATCTAATAATCCATACAGATGAAGAAGCCATTTATCTAGCAGAATGTGCACTTGCCTGTACACACACACACACACACACACACACACACACACACACACACACAGAGTCTCTCTTCATCTTCATTAAAGGCTTATTAAATGACCCTTATCCTTATTTCATAAACAAGGCTAGTGAGATCTGGGAAAATGCAGGCATTTGCTCTATATTTAATAGTGGATGAGTGAACAGCTTAAGTTGCTGCACTTTATAGACTTTGATAGGGCCAATTTCCTATACATAGGATTTCGAATAAGTCCCACTTTTGCTGGCAAGAAGGTCTCAGTAACAGTGTCCACTATAGCTTATCATTAAAACTCTTTAAATGGTTTACAGTTTCTAAGCTCCATTTGAAAGCAGCAGCAGGGTTTGATGGCTGATCAGAAGTGTCTGCCAGGGGGCTGTGGATAAAACTCTCCGAATGAGCTTGGCATAAGGACATAGGAAATGAGTGGGTTACTGGAAAGATGATGAAAGAGATTCCCTGCACAAGCATCGTATGTGGATTCTGTGCATATAGATGGGATTTCTTAGCCTCTACCATCCCACCAAGGGAGGAGCTGATGTGATGAGAGAAGCTGGTATCCAGTCAGGTCATGATAAAGACAGGAGGGTGCAGTTTAAGGCACTGAGTGCAGATACTGGATCAGGACCCTGGACAGATCCTCTCCCCACTGAGTGAGCAGGCACCACCCACCATCTAAGCTTTTAACCCATGTGGGTCCTCAAGGCCCAGTCACCACCATGTGTCTGACTCCTCAGTGGAGATCCTTCCTGATCCAACCCTTCCTGCTTCAATCCTTCCTAACTCCCACATGAGGCACAAGAGTTAGAGAGACTACACAGATGAGACAATCTCAGCAATTCCTGAGAAGTGCAGAAAGTCCTAAGAAGGAGTCTCAGCTTCGAAGATAAGAGAAAATTCATTCACCAGTATTTTCGCTTCAGCTTCCTGGTTTGCTATTTTCCAAAGGGAAAGAGGAAGAGGTTTTAGAGACTCGGCATGAAGGTTCATTTTTATAGAGCAGTGGTCAATGCATATCAAGATTCTGGTATCAAAATGGAGGTAAAATGAACCCTTTTGCGTCTCTTCATCTTGGCAGTTGGAACTCTACTGCTTCGAACTGTGGGAAGACAGGTCTTGTCCCTCGGTGGTCATGAACATGCCCTCAGGAGAAAGGCCAGTGAAAACTTGAATATCCCACTGTAACAGAGGTGGACTTGAAGGAAGGGATTCCCCATCCCACTGTAACAGGAATGAACTTGAAGGAAGGGATTCCCCATATCTGTGGGACAGGATTTGCATAACTGCATTTTCCACAGCCACATTACAGGGTCTCTGGAAAAGCATCTGTCTCAAGGTTCCTCCAAGACACAAGTGATCTGGCCATAAAAGGCCACATCAGAGAATGACAAGGCTGGGGCTGTGAGGATGCATACATCCCCAAGGAATTCACAAAGATATCCTAAGGGTGACTGACCATCTGTCAGTTAGGGGCCCTGCTTCCCTGCTGATAAGCAGCCTATAAGATTTTCCAACCCTCTCCCCTTCCTCTCCTCATCACTGTACCTGACTCAAAAACCACAGCACAGGAGAAAGCTAGGGAAGCAATACAAAGCCCCCTGCTTCATCTTTTCTCCAAGGGAAAGAAGTTTCGGGGCCCATGGAAGCCTGATCTGAGGGTTGCATGGAGAATGGACATGAACAAAGAAATTATAAAACTGAATAAGACTTCAGAGTTGGGGAATCATACTTGTATATGGTTTATTAATACCTAAGAAAAAGATGCTTTATCTATTTCCTGAAAGAATGTACAGTAACTACAATGTTATTCATCCCAAGGAAGGAGGAAGAGGCCACAGGGCAAACCTGAAGGAAGCAGTGAACAGAAAAGGAAGGGGGAGGCGAGGAATTGCCTCCTGCTTATTCAATCAGCAGGTTATACATAAATGGATTTTCAATTTTCAGAGAGTTGAAATATAATAGCAGACATTCAGTACAACGACAAGAAATCACGGGAGAACGTCCGCTCCTTTGGAAGTCGCTTTGATGGTTGTAACCTACCTTGAATGAATAGTTACTGGTTCAAAAAGCCAGAAAGTAGGAGACATCTGTGTGTAGAACCAAAGCTTCTGCCTAACATGCACAGCTTCAGGATCCCAGGCTGACCCCTTCAGCCCAAGCTCCCGGCCAGCAGTATCGGTGGTAGGATGTAGGAACCGGGCATCTGTGGCCCCTTCTGAGGCTCACAGCCCAGGCATGGGACACGCTAGAGGAAGACACCAGCTACCACAACTGTGGGATTTCCATAACACTCACTGCTGCTCGCTGTCTGTGAAGTGCAGGTCCACCTTGAGCTGAAACTCGACTTCACTCAGGGCATCTTCCACCTGCAAAAGAAATAAAGCCCAAGGGCTGTTAGGGGTCAACTCCTGTCTACATGTAGCATTGAGCGGTCTACTTCCCAAAGAAGAGAAACGGAAATCACAGCATGAAAATCAATGCCACTTGTGCCCAAGGCAGTTCCGACGTGCATGCCCCACGCACTTTGGGAGGAATGGGACATCTGGGAATATTAGTGCTAAGTGGAAGGGAAGGATTTATGCAGCCCATCTGGGAGAAGCATATTTTCAAAAAGGATTCAACCAGGGTCCTTATTTGAGGGCTTTTGAAAGCTTTGTTGCTCAAATAAAGCTTTGACCTGGCATTCTTTTAGGCAGGAACAAGGGGCTCATAGCCCCTCGCTGGGAAGGATGCAGCCACAGAGCCCAAGTTAGCCAGCAAGGGACAGAAGTCCCAAACTGGGATTTCTCCAGTGCCATCACTGGCAGATACCAGTGCTCTCATGCTGAAGAAGTACACAAGAAAATGAAGTCATTTCCAAGCTGGACCAAGCTCGTAAGAAAGCAAACCTCTTTAAGTTTTGTCTTGGAATTCACTACATTTGAAATCATTGGTGATCCAAGAACCTCCCCTTAAATATTTCCCATCCTTTCACCTTGAGTTTTAAAAATAATGCCACCACCACCACCACCAAAAATGGTCTGTACTTTTCACATACACCCAAAGATGAGCATGGTCGTATTTCTTCTGTTCTCATATTCAGGGAAATTCGCATGCCAAGGGTCAGATTTCACCTTTCCTTCTATTCTGTGCTGGCCCAGTCAGTATGAGCAGCCTCTGTAACTCACAGAGCTCCATGCTTCTTTCCTGTCTTACCATTGGATGCTTCCAATGCCAGTGATTTCTCTTTTCAAATTTGTAGGCTGAAAGCCCATGAGCCAAATGTTCTCTGCAACAATGTTTTGTGTAGTCTCCATCCTGTCTTTTTAAAATCTTTTTTTTAAGCTAAAAAACTTTCAGGTCATTTTATATTGATGTTACAAGTCTATACCTTCTTGCAGGGTGAAAAACACCAGGTTCTAGCAACATAAGACTAGTGCTTGTTAGCTCTGTGCCGATCAGGCAATTCTCGCATCTGTGACAGTCACTGAGAATATCCACCTGGTCTACAGCTGAAAAACTATTTTCTTTCCATATGGCCCCACTAACCTGGCATCATTAACAGGGCCACGGGGTTTTACTCACTTTTAATCTGGGCATCACCGGGGACCCTGAGTTCAGGACCAGGTCCTGCTGCAGAACAAATGTCAATGCGTTTTTTTTTTTATTAATAAAACTCTTCCTAATCCCTTCATTTTTTTTTCTTGGCTTCTGTTGCTTTGCAAGAATGTGCTCATCCTTCAGGAATGGAAATCTCTCCTCCAAAAGCTGCTTTGAAAATGTCTTCCCAGTTAATCACAATTCAGGCAGAGACATATGGATGGAATTTATCTTTGGGGTTTAAAATTTGTTGTTTTTTAAATTAAAAGCCTTAATAGCTAACATTTCGCTGAAACCAAGTACTATAAATAACTTGCTCTTAGCTTTGTTTTGCATAATCACATCTTTCACTTCGTACACACAAGGAAAGTCAGCACAGTCTCTTGCCACAAGTTCCTTGGAAATAAGACTGGCAAAGAAAGGCCTGTCCCCCCAGCCATCCTCCAAGAATGCATTAGTCTGGGAAGGAGAACTCACTGGAGGCTGACCCTCCTGCAGCTTCCTAGGAACTGTGGCTATGCAGATCCTGGCTGTGAGGTCCCTCATTAATCTGGATTGCAAGATAATCTAGAATGAAGCCACTGACCTTTCTGACCATTCATTTCACAAGTGGTTGCTTATTACCTGCCCTTCCCTCCAAACACATATACATACACACAAGCACACAACACACCTTTCACTTATTCTGTCTCATTTTAAAATAAAGGCAAAGATATCATCTCCTTCTATGGATGATATTCTCCTCACCAGGAAGGGAAAAATTTTAAACTAGAATTAACATTTACAAAAGCATTACATATAACTGGAACCTCTCTGCACATCACCTTTATAATAACAATACAGGTTAACCCACTGTAACAATCAGATGTACAAGACGCTTTGTTGAAAATTATACAACTTCGCAGGGGGGAGGAGTTGGGGAGGTGAGGAAGGAAGGGATAGTAGGAGAAAAACGAAGGAGGGAGTAACAATGCTCAACAGGAAATGTATTCATTACCTTACTCATGTAACTGAAATATCAACAGCAAATAAGATAAAAACATACTTATAAAGAAAGAACTAAAATTTGCTACAAAAAAGCTAGCATTGTAGTGTGCTATCATACTAGATATGGATACACTTACGAAGAAATATTTTTCCTCTTCTTTTAAATGAGGAGGCTGAGACTCCCTGCAGTAAAGTCTCAATCTCAAGCTCCAATACGAAGCACTTTCCCTGTGCTAGACTCCGCTTCATGGCAGTGCATCTCTGGCTCAGTTCCATGCTCAAGTCTTTGTCTCAGGTCATACACTCCTCCACATGTCCCAGTGTCTCTCATTGTCTTCCTCCTCCTCCCCTTGTCTCCCATCCTCCACACTGCTATTTTCTGACATCAGGCTGCAAAGGTGAAAATCCTCCTTCCCACTCTGAATCAACATCTCCATCATTCCCCATATGTAAAATGGAAGTGAGATTATTACCCTTAATCCATAGCTTTGTAAGTGTGAGCACTAAATAAGAAAGCATGCACAAAGACTTTAAGATTCTAAAAAATAATGTGAATGATTGCTGCAATATTTCTGCTTTTCTTCTGAAGGTGGATGTGCAATAGATTTACCCTTTCTCCGACACCAGGCAGCCATCCTATCTACACATGCCCCAGAAACTCCCATGGGCCCTAAAGTACCTAAGTTGGAACCCTGGCTCTACCACTTCCTGGTTGTATGGCTTTGAGAGAAACAATGACTCTAACTCTTCATATCCTCATCCATAAAATGAGACTAATAGATGTTTATCAAAATGAAGCCCAAGAAATGGAAGGGTTTAGGAGGTTTTATGATATTCTGCTCCTTGGTTTTTGTTTTTTTCTCTCTCTCATTTGTTATTGTTTTTATTTCTGTACCTTTTGCCTTATATGGAAGTTCATCTGATTGGGGAGGGAAAGGGAAACACAGAAATGGTGAGACAAAGGGTGAACACACACAGCAGTGATACTCACTAGACACCATGTACATATGACCATAGAGGATGATACTAAGCGAAATGAACTCCAAGATGTGGACACAAGAGGTTTTTCTTTGTTGTTATTTTTAATGCACTATGTGATTTCTTTTATGTCCCCCTGCTGCAGTTTCTCCTCTGTTGTCACTGTATTTTGGTACCCTGATATTGTATATATGTTTATCTAAATTAGTGAAGGGAAGTGTAACAAAAAAGATGGTGAGACAAAGGACAAAGCGGGAACCAAGGCAAGTGCAAAATTCACAAGACAGTATGCTAGAACAAACTTTACAGTGGGAGGGGGAATGGGGAAGGAAAGAGGAGGAAAAGGGGGGGTAACAAGTTCAACAAGAAATTTACTCACTGCCTGACTTATGTAACTGTAACCTCTCTGTATATCACCTTGTCGATAAAATAAAAAAATGAACTATACAATTTATGGGGGGAGTTGGGGGGAAACGGAGAAAATGAAGGAAGAGGTGACACTGTTCCAAAAGAAACGTGCTCATTACCTGACTTACGTAACGGCAATCCCTCTGTACATCACCTTCATGATAACATCAAGTAAAAACAAAAATGCCACCCCACCATACTATGGCTGTGAACCAAGAAGAAATTATCAAGCACAATGCCTGCCACACAGCACCCCCATAAGCAGTGGAAGATGCTATTAGTGTTACGATTGCCGCTGTGGTTATTACAGCTCAAGACGAATCCCTAGCACGCTCCTGCCCAACCTCCCTGAACCCTCCTGCACGGGGCTCACCATGACACCTACAGGGCCATCTCAAATCCAGGCCTTACAGTCAACTTCCATCAACACATCTCCACGTAGAAGCCTCCATTAGGCTTAACTGTGAACCCAGTTGTATGAGCCATTCTTTTTTTTTTATTTTCCTCCAGTCGTAGGACTTGAACTCAGGGCCTGGGCACTGTCCCTGGGCTTCTTTTTGCTCATACCAACCACTTGAGCCACAGCACCACTTCCAGCTTTTTCTGTGTATGTGGTACTGAGGAATGGAACCCAGGGTTTCGGGCATGCCAGGCAAGCGGTCTGTCACTAAGCCACATTCTCAGTCCTTAGCCATTCTTGTTCCCATACACCTCTCTCTTTTGCTCGCTTGGCTTCTGATCACCCGCCAGTATCTGCCATGATACGTGGCGACACTCACAGGCACAGCCGTAGCAAATGCCTTCTCCAGGCCTCAGGCTCCCTCCTCATGTGAGTGCCTACATGACCTTCTTTTAACCCCAGGTCTCTGAGTTTGGGAGTCCTTCTATAGGACAAAGCAAGCATGTAGCCTTCCGTGAGGTTCCTGCGGTTGGTTCTCCTATGCTGTGTCTCCAGCAGTGCTTTCTAGGTCTCTAACTGCATTACTTCTCATGCAGTGAGGATTTCTTCCCCAGATCTTCCTGCTACTTTCCTGCTTTCTGGTGCATGACTATCCTCTACTTCACAAGCACTCCCTGCTTTCTGTAGAAACCCCACACAAGCCTAACGAACCAACCTCTTAGCCCGATCACTGCCTCACATCCTCTGTCTGAATCACTAGGGCATGTAGTAGGTCAAGAATCTTCATCCGCAAGAGGCCCGTTGCAAGATGTGGGTGGATCAAGGTCTCTCACTTTGGAGGACATGCCTTTCATTTATTTTATTTTTACCCCTTTTGCAATCTTGTTCACAGAATAAAACACTTTTTCCCCAAGCAATCCAGTCTTCTTCATGAGAGCAGTAAACATCTGCTGGTTAGTTATTTTATCTTCTTCTTCACTTTGGCTGCTAGGAGGTAAGCTATGTGTGGGTCACTTTTAGCCAGTACCAGAGGATGTTTCTGCATTCTGTTCTGCTCTCATTACTCCAGCCTTGCCTAGCCTTGCCTTTCTCTGTCCTCTTCTCTGGCTCATTGTATTACTATTCTTTTCCTTGAAGTATTCTATGTATTCTGTAAGCCTTCTCAGATCTGCAGTGGGATTACATTGAATACATAAATAAAATATCCACTCTCCTTCCAAACTCAGCTTGCCAGTATTATTTATTCAAGCATCTCTTTGTAGTCTTTATCCATTGACTTCTCTGCATGGTCAGCTCTTCAGTTCACCTGCTGCCTAACTGCATGGGCTGGTCTTCAGCTCCATATGCTCTTGGATAAATGTCCATTCTGTAAGTGTTTGTGATTCATGATGATAACAAAATGCACTTTGACTATGCTTCCTGGTCACTGGGTTATAAACAGTGCTTTGGTTGCCATGAACAGATAGCTCTGCATTGGAAATGAGCCAGGGTACTATTTAAAATTCCAGTTTCTTTAACAGACATATCCAATTAATTTTAATTGTCACTGATTTGGATATAACGATTAGTTGTGACATTGTTCACTGCCATTATTCACTGCTCACACAACAATAAATTACTAGCTTATAGTAATGAATACTTTGACATGCAGAAGGAAATAATAGATCCTGTGATACACACTTCCTGTTTGACCTCCAAACATGTTTGGATCTCACAAGGTCAAACTGTGAAGGGCAAGAGCAAGACTTGGATAGAATTAAAATGGAATGGTGGGGCAAGATACCTGACATATTGATCTGCACCAGGAATATTCTCTTGTTCACTATGTTATCTCCAGCACATAATATGCACATCACGGGTATTTAATAAACCTTAATAAATATGAGTGGCTTGATAAATAGATTAAGATTAAATGATACCTTTTATTTTTGTCCATCCGGGATAACTTGTCTACTATGCAATTCATAGAAGACATAGACAAAAAGCCACTTAACAAAATGGGCAAAAGAGAACACGTACTCAGTTAGAATTCTACACGCCACCTGGGGACTATGAATGGGGCCGCTCTAATGAAAGTTTCCTGGAATAGAAGCACTCTTCCCCACCAGGAAACCATCAGCTGACACGTGTCAGCGGGGGCTGAGAGGGGGACCGGGAACGGAGCAGTGGTGTGGACTCCCCTGGAGGCCTCCAGGTATCATCTGTGTCCACCCCCGTCTGCCGCACATCCCTCCCTTTTTCCTGATCTGAAAACCAGCTCCCTTGGGAAACAGCTGGCACATACCAACTTTGTCATCTCAGGCTCATTTTCCCACACTGTGAGTCTTTTGACTTCTTCTTACATGCATCTAGTTTAGTGCCTAGCACCTGCTGACCCATTTGTGTTCTTGCTCAACTACTAACCCCTTGAACGTAAGGCCTTACTGCCTTCTTCAATCCCGTCTCCTATGCCAGGGCCTAGCTCAAGGCACTGCACAATGGAGATGCTCAAAAGCATTTGCTGACAGATTCATGGACAGAGCGCCTGAACAGATGCACACATGGGCAAGTGGGGAGTGAGTGTGAGAGGTGGCAAGTTAGTCTTGCTATCTTGGGACTTCATAGAATGAGCAAGTGTGTGAATGGAAGGATGAGTAAAAACACATGAATGAATGCATAAGTAAATGTACAAATGTTCCAACTCACAAATCCCTGTCTGTCAGAATTCAGAGTCCATCTTTAGCTTCTCTGTCACTCACCACTTACCCAAGGATGAGAGGGAACGGTCAGGGGAGGAAACACTTGTTCCCGATGGTAGATTTACGACTTACCCTTTCACCGTCTAAGAGCAAATGAGCTCGGAAGAGGACAGCATCGTTTATGGGCACCTCTTCATTCCTGTACAAGATCTGGAAGACGCGGCTGTGCACAGTGCTCTCATAGACACAGGCTGAATTCACGCTGTTGCTCTCTGCAAAACACGAATGAGCAAAAGCCCATGAGCTCCTACACCTGCAGTCTCATCAGGTGTCTATCCGGTCTCACCAAAGCCAGGACCTGAAATGCCATGAACATTCCCAAAGCTTAACACTTAAGATCACAGATGATGAATCAGACAGCACCATGTCGAGACCGGTGTTCACTGAGGTGGGCTGCGTTGCTGAGAACCTTGTTCAATGCCTTGTTGAAATGCCCCCTTGTCTGTGAGTGCTTCCATATTTCCCCACCTAGAAAAAAGAATGGGGAATAAAAGAGGGAAGAGCATGTCTGTTTCCTCGCTATTGTGGGGGAGCCCTCACCAGAACCTGACCAGGTTGGCACTTGATCTCAGACGGCCAGCCTTCAGAAGTGGAAGCAACCTATTTCTATGTTTATCATATGCCTAACTAGTTTATGGTATTTTGTTCCACCAGCCTTAGATAAGACACTGTTGTATGTCTAGTTATAGTGTAGATTTATCCTCATGCCTATCTACTCAGTAAGTGAGAAAATAAAGCCTTGGATGAATATGCAACACTCCAATTTCAGGCCAGGCATGGTGGCACATGCCAGTGAACCCAGCTATTTGTGAGGCAGAGACAAGAGGAGCGTGGTTCAGACTAGCCCAGACAAAAGTCTGTGAAGCTCTGTCTCAGAACTGAGATGGGTGTGGTGGTATACAGCTGAGCAGTGTTCCTTTGTAATTGTGATTGATTCATTTGCTACTTTTGTCTCCATTTGAATTATACATATCCCAGCTGTGCAAAGGGAGGATTAGAGGATCATGGCGTGGGCCATGCCAGGTACAAACTAGAAACTATATATCTATAAAGAAAACTAGAATGTGTGTAGCTTGAAGTATGGATCAAAAAGCACAATATAAGCCTGATAAATATAAGGTCCTCAGTTCAATCCCTGGGGTCGAGGGGGAAAAGAATGAATAATTTCCTAGCAAAGTGTCAGTCCTCTATGAAGCACAGTGGAAAAACAAGAGAGAGTCAGGCGTGCTGCCATAGACCCATAACCCCAACTACCTGGAGCTGCTGTGGCTCAAGGCCACCTTAGGTTAAAAGGACAAAGTTACCAAGACTTTAAACTCAACAAATAAAACTTGCCATAATGGGACAGGGTACAGTGATAAATCCCAGCTATGTGGGGTCATAATGAGGAATACTACGACACAGGAAAAAATGCACCAAACTTCATCTTAAAAAAATAAAGGAAAATGAAAAGGGGATTGGGGCTTATGCAGTGGAGTACTCCCTTATCTGGCAAATGTAAGATCCTGAATTCAAAGCATAGTACAAATAAAAAATAAATGCATACACACACATATGTGTGTGTGTGTATGCATACACAAATACATAAACTGTATGATTCACATGGAGGCAAAAGTCACCAAAAATCCATTACAAGAGCAAAGAAAAACTTCTCAGATGCCCCTGTCTCAGATGGCTTCGAGTGCCCTGGAAATAGTAAGAGATCTAATGGTCTCTGTGGCTACCCAATGTGTGACATCTAAGGCGATGCATGAGTAACTTTAGAACAGGAAACAGAATCACATAAAATCCCAAGTTGTTCCCAACACTGTTAAGATGCACCTGCTCTAATCCGCCCTTCATCGGGAAAGAAATAAAATCGCCAGCCTGATGTGGCCTCTGGAGACCTGTTGGATTCAGATCGATGCAGATTTAAATAGAAACGACTGTGTACAAATACTATGCTGTTTCCATTTGCTACCTCTCCCCAGCCCTTGGCCTAGCCTTGTCAGGGCCTGGTTGATCTATAAGCCAGACTGACAGTGTGGCAGAGGATGGATGGGGTGAGTTCTCTGGAGGTCAGAGCGGCGTGCGCTGTCTGCTGCCAGGAGGGACAGCAGGCACAACAGTTCAATCACTTGCCTTTTTGGGAAAGTGACGTCACCTCTTAGAACAGCAGCTTTCTATATGAAAAATAGGCATGTCCACACTCATCTCCTAGGAGTACAGCGGAAATAAATAGGATAAAACAGATCAAGACCCTACAACTTGGCACAAACCAGGTCTGCCGTGTACACTGTTATGAAATTTTTCATTGTGTTTGTAGAGATTAAAGTGCTTGGTACTTTCTTCAGAATACACTTCTATCTGTCACATCTTTAAGGAAATGAAAATCTTCTGATGTTGCACAGATTCTGATGTTGCACAGCTGGAGATCCAGCTATGCTTACTGAGGTTTACTAAAGATCATTAAATCCTAAAATGCTCCATTAAGCCCAGAGTAAGGCATCTCTCTTAGGCTCATCTCTAAGATAGACTAACAAGCAGAAGTGTCTTTGCAAGAAGGCTCACCCATCACAAGGCATGCTCAGATCATGGGCATGGTAGAGGCAATCTTCTTGTGTGGTGCCATTGGCATCCTTTCTTCCTCAGTTAAAAGAAGAATCCACATTTGGACACCTTGCCCCAACATCTTTATTCTCTCTTTTTGGGGGGTTTGAGGTGATGTAGAATTCAAACTTAGGGCCTTCTGCTTTCTAGGAGGCCCTCTGCCACATGAGCCAGCCTTTTTGGTTTCAGTTAACTTTCAGATAGTCTCACACATTTTACGTTGGCTGACACTGGACTGTAATCCTCCTATCTCTGCCTCCCTACAGGCATGAGCCAATTCATCCATGTTTTGCTCCCTCTTCCCAGAATCCTGAAGAAAAAGCTACTTCTCCATCCTCCTAAGCAAAGCCACTTCCTGAAATCTATTGCCCTGCATGTGTTGCTTGGTTTGTACAGACTTCCTTTTCAGCCATAAAGGGCCCACGCCTATCATCCGTGTTCTCCTCCTAGACCAGGCCTCAAACACACAGAGACAATGGAAGTACATATCACTGTCCTTCAAGACCAAACCCATTCCTTGAGATGCTGCCCACTACTAGGTACTGAGTGATGAGCCACTGTCTGCTATTTGCTGCTTCTATTCTCTACTTTCTGGAGGCATTTTACATCATAATACTTGACAACTAGAAATCAAATCCGTGCGTGCGTGCGTGCGTGTGTGTGTGTGTGTGTGTGTGTGTGAGATACGGGAGGGGTGTCAAAGTTGGAACCAAAAATAAGGGGTCCAGTGAGAGCTTTAAGGGAACTAAAAGACAGGTGGAAGCAAGTGTGGTAGGAGGAGAAGAAGTCAGGAAATAGAAAAGGAGGAAACAGAGGTGAGAGCAAAAGGCACAGGAGGAGAGAAGAGCTCTTCACTGTCTCCTGTTGTACCAATGTTCGAACAGATCAATATGGGCTTTCAGCATAGAAAGCAAGCGTAGAAACAGCTCTATCTTGTTACTTCTCCTAGTCTGCAAAATAAGGCACATGATGACTTAACACAGCTGTGCACCCCCAAGTGTGTGACCCTCCTCTGCTGGGCATCCCTCTAGCTCTGGAAGGGTCTGTGAGCCTAGATTGCAATGTGTGTTCATCTGACACAGACCCAAAGCACCGAGATCCAAGACAACAGCACCCATGGCCCATTCCTATGGGCTGACCACTGTCCCATCCCAAGAACGTGACTCACAGGTGTCCCCCCAACGCTGAGCTTTGTTAAATAATCAAAACTCCCAAGCAGACATCCACTCCGCTCTCCAGCCCCGAGGATGGCTCACTGAGGTCTGGGATGAATTGATGGAAAACTAAAATACAGAGACTCACCGCTAGATTTCTTCAAGCCCAGTCCACATTTGTATGAGACACGCCCCACCTTAGAGCCCACAGAAGTGAGAAGGCCCCATGGGACCAGGAGTGGATCCTGGTCGTGACCTTGGATTTCATAGGCAATATCACTCAAACTGCTTCTTTAGCTAGCTGTGGGCTTATATCTACTATTTCCCATTGTTACGTAGTTTTGAAAAGACCGGGACATCTGAGCACAAATGAGGCAAGAATCACAGCTTGCCTCATCTGCATAATGAAGGTGAAGTTTAGAAGGGGTGATGAATAAAGAAGTATGTCTTCAGCTGTAAAATTCCCCAAACCCAAACAGATTTCCCCATAGGAGGAAGGTAATAATGCTGCCAACTCCATAGGAAGGTAATGTTCTGTCTGTTTCCAGGAACAGAAAAGTCAGAATGTCACCCTCAAGTTACACTTCATTATGTTTTTCTAGCCATTTCAAGGACGAGGCAGCAGAGAAATCACTTTGTAGAAGATGTTCGTTGTGTTTTGGAAGGATGGCCAGATTGACTCCTTGTAGTCTGGATACACTTTCTACTCAGAATCCAGGGTGCAGCCGCCTGTACCTCCATCTAGGTGATGGCCGTCCTGGTTACCATGTTACAGGAATGACCTGGTTAAGAAGCCAAGCACTCCTGGGAGAAGCAGAGCCAAGGTCCTATGTTTCTTTATTTTGAAATTTGGAGACAGTTCGAAATGTGGGGACTGTTTTTTAGCATACTATGTGGAACTAGCGAGGACAATTCATTCCCAGAAATAAAGGTATTTTGAAGAAACATGAAGTCCAGGGTGACAACCTCCCACACTCACAGTGGCTCCTTGGTAGAAAGCTGGTTTGGCTCCATTATGTACTGACATGTCCAGAGACTTATCTAAGCACAAAGGAGAGTTGTTCTTTGAAGATCAATGTCTGAATATGTGGATGTTCTGACTCAGTCCACCTTGTGTTACTGTTACAGAACACCATAGATTGTATGATTTCAAATGAACTGGAAACTGGAGGCT
The DNA here is from genome assembly GCF_000151885.1 of Dipodomys ordii. Classification (NCBI taxonomy): domain Eukaryota; kingdom Metazoa; phylum Chordata; class Mammalia; order Rodentia; family Heteromyidae; genus Dipodomys; species Dipodomys ordii. Next base: position 9,603,586 of record NW_012267298.1, read on the forward strand.
AACAGTTCTGCAGACTGGAAACATCAAGGTATCCCTCGTTGCATCACCCCCGATGAAAAGCAGAGGGGCCAAAAGACAAAGGGGGATTCCCAGTCCTTCTGTAATGACAACAGTAATGCCCTTAGGGATGGAGTCCTTGTGGCTAGATCGAGTCTGGCACAGGTCCCACCTCCCCACACTGTTACCATGACAACTAAATTTCATATTGAAACTTGGCATGACAAATGTTCAAACACCATACCTACCAAAATAGTATAAGCTGGGAGCTCAGGATGGGGGCTCCAGATGCCTGGGCTGGCATCTTACAAGCCTTCAGTTGTAAGCCTCTTCATGAGTTCTAACGTTCCTCACTGCAACTGAGATTTCTGGGTGCCAGAGAGAGGACCCAGCAGCAAGGGACCTCTCATCTGGTATTCAGAAAAGCACCCCTGTTAATGGGTAAGCCCAGACCCTCTTGGATAACATGAGATGGAGCAAGGTGTCACTTCTGACACCAAAGCATTCCAATATGCAAGCACTTGATTTGGAAGCAAAGTAATTGTACTCACACCTTCAATCTGTGAAGCACAGCACATAGGTTAACAGGTCAATAAAGACTAGCCATTGTTTGGGCAATTCTGGTGAATATCAAATATGTTTGCTTTGTAGCTAAAATGCCACATGTTAGATGGAATGTGGGTGAGTTTGCTTTACTGAACACAGACATCAATTTATAAATTTATATAAACTTACCCATAATCAAATATATTTATGTTTTTGCTATAAAACATAATTCGTACATTTGCTAAATACTTCCTGATCACCTCATGTTTTCACGTCTCAAGCAGGGCACTGGGAAAACAAGCAAAAATTATGCTGCTGTGGGGAGATTTAACTGCCCATAGTGCTGGCTGGGAAAAATGGAGCAAGATTTTTCTTCAACTCCACAGTCATGTACCTATCTTCATAAATATATTATCTCTCTGATATTGCATTATTAGTAACATCTCATAAGAACTAATTTAAATGATTTAATTGTGGCAATAAATTATGTACAAAAAATTAGCTAAAGTATAGGTATTATTAACCATAAGAATTAGAAATATTACTTTTCTGCAATATCAATGCAAAATCAATTTATTCATTGTAAGTAGCCTGGGGTTAGCATGAGCTCCACATATTTTATAAACCTTATACAAATGGGCAAAATTTTGTTTTAACTATAAGAAAACTCAGAGTCATAGTTTATAACAATCTTCAATGTCAAATATAAGACTCCATCATCTTGGGGTCTTAAAAAACTTCTTCCATTTGGTATTCAGTCATTTTCTATTTAAGTAAACAATCCCCTAGGAAATACATTAAGTATAATGCTGTTGCTGGTGAGATTCCAACACTAATGAGGAATATTCTTCAATATTTAGTTTAGTTTTTCTCAACTTTTTTCTCTCCTAACTTGGCTTTCACTACTCTTACCCTTCTATTTTATGGAAAAATAACAACTCCTAAAATAATGAAAGTCAACTTTCCATAGCTCAGCCACTCAGCTATGTATCAATTACTCAATTAATTATTATTGAACACAGGGCTGAGGGGTGGTGACCTGCCAAGGTCATCCGGGGTTTGAGGGAGGTCTAGTTAGGTAGTATTAGCAATAACAATTGCTGAATCTTAGTTACTCTACAAGAAACTCAGGTCACAAAGCATACAATGACCGGTAGAAATTTATATTTACAGGAGTGCAACTGAATCAGAGTCCAGTTAAAAGCACCATTTAAACTGCTGACAAAGAGCAAGGCTATTGCTGCAATTTAGCTGTAAGCATTTTCCTATCAACACTGAGTGGGCTTAATTACTTAATTATAAGCCATTGTGATCCACCTATTAAATGGAGCCCAGTAAGTCCAGCACTTGATAACGTTCTATTAGCTAATAATGTCTGCTGCTCTCCAATCTCAGATGCAAAAGGACAGCATGTTTCCCAGGGCACACTCTAGTCATCTAACAGTTGGGATTAGGGGGGAGGCTTGAGATTGGTCCCTACCCATTGGGCTGTCTCAGGTATTTTAATTTGTATTTCAGTAAGAGGCCATGGTATGAGCTTTTACCACTTTTTTTTAATGGCACAAAATAATGGATTTGAATGAAAAGATATGTGATTGAATTTGGCCTGGCCCCTGTGTACTGTGTCCCTGTAACTAAAGAACTTGCGAACAGGCCTCGTTTACCTCATGGGGAACTGGGGATGGGAGAGTAATTCCAAGAGCCCAGGTTGCAGAAGGTGACTGAGATGATGCTCTTGAGACAAGATGTAAAAGATAAAGGGCCATCAGAGAATGGAAATGGACAGATGAGCTTCTAGATAGGGGAGCGTGACAATTAAACATGACTACAGTGCACTCCCAGTGGGAGTGCGTGCTCACACACACACACACACTGCGTGTATGTCGGTGTCACAGAGCTTGAGTTCCTGAGATACTGGGAAGGAAGGACGCTGGTTTCAGGGCCGTGTGCTGTGCCTGGGTAGGGCACAGAGGCTCCTTACTAACGTCTAAGGGACCAGAGGGAGACTTCAATCTCCCAGCCTCAGCTCTTGCAAAACAGCAATAACAGTGTGACACTTCTTGACAGCATAATAGTCCCTTCATGCCCTACTTTTCGCCTAATGAAAGGCATCTAAGTTCAGGGCCTCTCCCACCTCACTGCTGTTCCTTTTCCCCTTCTTCTGCACCTCCTACTTCTCTGTGCTGTACACCTCAAGTCATTGTCCCACTCATTTTCTCCTTCAAAAGCTCTATACCTCTGAGGAAAAAACTTCTAGAAGAGGGTAAATTAGATGAGTCTTTAATGCATCAGAAGAGAGCTTAGTGGAAAAAGTTCTAAAAATAACAGAAAATTCAAAAGTATTTCTATCCTACCCACTTGGGGCCAGCATTCTATAAGACTTCTGAAAACTGTGAGTAACACCAGGTCTAACTAGAAAGAACCTTGTATTCATCATGGCAAAGGTCACTGTGAGCCAATTCCTACTCCTTGCCTATGTATATAGAACATGGAAAAGTTGTATTCATGTATAGTATCAGACTCAGTACCTATAACTACCCAGTAATTAGAGTCTAACTCCCTTTATGATTAAAAAAAGGTTTATAAAAAATAAGTCCTTGTTAGTGAAGAAAATGAGGATGATGCTAACCCGAGTCTGTTGATCTCCCTGTCCTTAGAACAGAGATCTAACCTTCCTTATTAATTCACCTTACCACAGCTGCATAATTGACCAGGTGCACATAGAACTGCTACATTGCTGCAAGCATGAGGTTCAGCAGGTGTCACTGCTGAGGAAGACATCATCATCATGCAAAGAAGCAGGGTGCTGCTGGGCCACCCTGGGGAGACACCCTGGTATCTGCCGATTCTGTGCACACCTGACATTGTCAACAGTATAGATGAGGAGTATGGGTGCTTTCAGGGATGTGCTGGTTACATGTTTAGTATTTTTCTCTGAATGATGAATGGTGCTGGATGGGAAAAAGCCTATGGTCAGTAATGAATGCTTTTTCACTTTATGCTGGGACAGTTAGAGCAACCTGGCTGAAAAACACAGCTTTGAAATAGATTTTAAGAAAAATAGGCACATACTAAGCCCTGCATCATTCCTTAATGATCAGCACCAGTGAGATGATGGCTGTCACAGGCCCACTAGTTCCCAAGACTGTGGGATGGCTGGGTGGAGTGAAGGCAGGGTGGAGTGAAGGCCGGAAGTGTAGAATTTCAGACCAAGAGGTTTCCCAGAACACACAGCAGAGACTCTTCCATTGAGCAACAGCTGTGAATGGAATGGAAAGGTAATGGGGTGGCTCAGCCAAGGCCAGGCCTGAGTCGGGGTGACCCATCAGAAATCGGATTGCTGCCTGTGCTGGCATTCTCAGACACACAGACCACCAGGAAGCACAGACTAAGGAGGCGTGAGCTGGAGGGAGGACGGAGAAGAACTGGCCCTGGAGTGAGTCCCAGGTCCAGGCACGTCTCCCTGTTTCTCTGTCTCTCCATGGTGCTTGGATCGGAAGCACAAGCAGTGGGAGAGAGGAGGCGTGTCTGCTGAAATTGCTGCCAGTATCTGGGAGCAGGTCGCCCTGCAGTTTAGAGGGAGGGAGAACGAGAGGAAAACATGTGAAACTGAGGAGACAAAATCGGTAGCAGCTGAGACAGAGGTCCGAGGGACTGAGCTGCCCCTGGGGCATGGGAACACCTCATTAACTTATCCAGAACCAACAGACAGCCACAGCAGCAGCTAGCAGCAATGGTTACGTCAGCATCTACGCTGAGCTTTCCAAATCCCCCATCGCACACCACAATGGCCCAAATCCCGACCCCCTCCAGCACATCGCGTTCACTGAAGCCCACGTGTAAAGGATCCGTGCCAGGACAGGATCCTGGCTCACTACTGTGCCCGGCATGTGCTCTGATAGGCTCATACCCAGGCCGTACCATGGGCTCTGTCAGCATTAGAATGCTAGCATGGTCTAGATATGGGCCCTCACACATCGGAGGGGAACGTGAGGCACACGAGGAGAGAGGCGGCAAGCAAGGGTACACCCGGTCACAGAACAGTTCAATGAAGGCTTGGGTGGGGGAAGAAGCTGCGGGCTCAGCTCTTACAGGGAGCTGCTCATCGTGTTCCAGAGCGGGCCCGGCTCAGCCCCTGACAGCGGAAGCCCTTGCCTCTGTGGAAGGCAGAGGCAGAGCGACTGCCTGCTTTCACCTGCTCAGCAGTGACACAGTCCACCCCCCCAGACCCCCACCCCACGCGTGATGTGTATATGCTAATGCTCTGCCTTCCTCCGTGGCTTCTAGCTAACAGGCCAAGGTCACCGTGGGCCAGAAAACAGCCGCTGTGTTCCTGGGAACTGCTGGGGGCTGAGGGGGGGACATAATTGGGTGGGGACACTGCAGCTCCTACAAATATTTGATTAACTGCATTTGCTGCTAAACTTAGCTCTCCTTGGGAAACATATGGCTGAGGCAGATGGCTCAGGAAAGCCTGAATCACATCAACAGGGCTCTCTGCCTCCCGTTTGCTGAGTCTCCTGATGACTTAGTGAAAGGATGGGTTTCAGGCTTGGAGGATGGAGCCTGGCTTATCCCATCTCCCAGGAAGTCCACACTGTGTGTCAGGCCTACCTCATGCCTGCTGCTTGCAAGGGAACACAGTTTGAGGTGGATTCGGGATCATTCTGAGGACTTGGCAGGAAACAGAGGCAGCGCCAGAGAACTAACTCCTCCATGTGAGATGAGTTCACTGCCGCTGATGTTATTAAGCACCATTGCCAACTTCACAGCGGTCGGGTCACTTGGAGCTGCGGATGGTCATGCATGCTATAAATATTTGCCCAGCCTGGATGATGCACAAAGCAAAAGCCTGTGTTGAATCTTTGCCTTGCCAGCAGTGTTCATTCTGGCCTTTCAGGAGGCATAAACCATAGAAAATAATGTAGGTTTTGTCCTAAAGTGCAAAACGTAAGTGAGATTTACAAGATTCAGTATTGAAAGAGAATCTAAAAAGAAGGTCCAGCGGATTAATCAGAACCATGTCTTGATTGTGAATCCCTAGGACTACTGGTGATTAAATACCAGGAGTGACAGGGAAAGAAAGACCGAGAATGGCCTGGAAATATTTTATTACTCTCACAGGGAAAGGGAAGTGTGAGAGGAATACACTTAGGAAGTGTAGTGAAGGGTTCTAAGGGGACATACTAGATTTATAATCTGTGTTCATCGTAAAAGAATAATGCCAAGTAAGTAAAGGCCCATTCTCACTCAGGAAAGAGATGGTACCGGCATTCTTAGCTTATATGCCCAGTAAATATTGAGCCTCGGAAATGGATCAATGGGTTCATCTTCTATGCCCAGGGCGATCTGCATCTACATTATTATAATACCCAGCCTGGCAGCTCCAGCCCTATGAGTGTCTTTCTATCAGTCAGCCATGGACTTCTCCAAAAATGGGGTTTACATTACTCTTTAACCTGTTCTTGCCTGCCGATGGGGGTACTTTCAAGCACAGGAGGTATGCAATTTGTATTGTTTAATTAATGGGTATCCTCAGCCTCATCTCAAATCTCTGCTCCTTAATGATCTCTCACTTGCCACCTGTCCCTTGAAGATTGTCTCAGCTGGAAGGCAGCTTTAGCACAGCTACTGGCATTACAGCATCGAAATCAAACACGAAGGCACTTTGGACATTTGCAGGCCTTTTGTTTTGAGTCAAATGCTCTTAATATGCAAAATCCCAGCAATAATCTCTGCTTTGAGAGGATTGTTTTGGAGATTAGAGGAGACAGTGATGCAATCCATCATTACTAAGGACACACAGGGACCCGGCCTCCCTCATCTCCCCTGACCTTGTGCTCCTATGCTCCATGTCAGCCCCCCCTCCCCCCCACCCCCACCCCCATGCTTGGCTTCTCCCTTCAGTTTCTCTTCCCAGTCTACCTGTTTGTTCCCGTTCATCATTCTGTAAGACACTCAGTGTCTTCTTGAATGCTTGTGGGCCATGTTGATTAGCTCCAAAGGAGAGCTGAGTGATCATTTCAGAAAGCAACTTTTCATTTCTTATCACTCAGCCACTATCCGACAGCCGAGAATTCAGACACCCACCATGGGAGGCCAAGTTAAAAAGGTATCCGAAAGTTAAGAGGAAGTTCCACAGACTAATTTCACAGATAGGAAATAGGACTGACAGTTATGGAGAGCCCAGTCCAAATGGCCAGCTGCAGAGTCCTAAATGCACCCTCGAGTCCAGTACCGTCCTCAGGTCTCATACCTCTCAGATGCTCACTGGGCCACTAAGTGACTGTTCCCACGGCTCTCTCATCTAAAAGGTGCCATTGCACCTGTCTAGGTGCTGGCCAACACTTAGCTGGTTGGCTTCAAAATGTATACATAGGTCCACCCATCTATAGGTCACTATCCGCAACATCTACTGGTGTACCATCACATCAATGATCAGCCAGTGTGCTCTCCAGGGCTCCATTATTTTCTTCACATCCTCAACTTGGCACAGACTCAGGCATGCCAACTTGCTCTTTAGATACCTTGGCTGTTGTCATTTGGCCTTCTGGAAGCTGCTAGAAAACAAGGTCAGAGGACTTCTCAACATTGGTTAAATATCCTACTCTCCACTGCGCTTCCAGATGCCATTCTTTTACCTTTCTCCTGATCCTCCTCAGGTCTGACTTGCTTACTCACGCGTCTCTGGGAGCTTCTGAGAGTTCAGGCCTGCTTTTTCCCAGGACTGTAAGACATGGTACTGGACTTAAAAAAAAAACAAATGAAGTCTTAATGACTTGTGCAGTTCAACTGTTTCTGCTGCTTCATTTTTACAAATTCAACCTTTCTTCATAGATCAGTTCCTTTCTTGATGTATTCAGCATTCTTTCAGGAGACAGAAAATGCACTAAATGTACACTAAATCCATATTTCCATATTTTCAAGCCTACCCTCACTGCTGTGCTTGGTTAGCAGGGACTACCACCTCAAGGATGTCTCCTCTGGGTGATCCTTGATGTTTTATCATTCTTCAACACTTCACAACCTGGTTTCTGTCTCTTTAGAACCACAAAAAATTCAAACCAGATGATTAGTGCCCTATGTGTTGGTAAAAGTACAAGGAAGTTTTCAATCCACATGAACTTGGATGTGCAGCAGCATTCTGTAATGCCAAGGAGTCTCTCTTGGAAATAGGCTAAAAATAAAACTTTCCTAGATTTCCTCTTTACCCTCTCCAGTAGCTCTCCACTGACTCCTCGTCGCTCACCCTCAAAGTTAACAAGCTTTCGCTTGCCCCAGGCTTACTCTTCTCCCTTTAGTAGTGTTTATTTTCATAGAGCAAAATACCACTTGGACAATAGTTCTTATGTGAGGGTAGGAAATGTGATTCTTTGGGGCATTTTGCAAGGCTGAAACAGACAGTGGTAACTATACACAGGCATTGCTGACATTTATGCCACTACCCCAGACTTTTCCTCTACATTCAAGACCTGTAAGGTAAATCACCTACTTGGAATGTTTTTGCTTAGGTGTTCGGAGGTAATATACATTGAGGATGCTTAAACATGAACTACCTTTGTGGAGAAACAGTAAACTCCAGAGGAACATTGAAGCATCCCTTGAGGATGATAAATTGACTTTTAAAATATGACACAGAGATATCACATATGACAGAATTCATAAGTAAAATTTCATTGAAATTATTGTTTTTTTTCTTCCAGAAAGATGTGGTCAAGAAAGCAGAAAAATAAGCCACAGACTGGGAAAAATCATTTGCAAAAGGACTAAATGACAAAGGACTGTCATCTTAAATATACAAAACTCTCTTAAAGCTCAACAAAGAAAGAAAACAATGGGATTTAAAAAGTAGGCCAAAGAGTTGAACAGACACTTCACCAAAGAAGGTCTGAAGATGAGGAACAGGCACAAGAGTAGATGTCCTACATTGTAAGTCATCGAGAAATGCAAATAAAGTTAATTAAATAATACTATATGTCTACAAAAATAAGTAGAATCCTAAACCCCAGAACATACCTGGGAGTCTGTGGAGAAACAAGAACTTTCTCACTGATTAATGTCAGGAGTACACAAGGCGCAACAGCCACTTTTGGAGACAGTTTGCTGCTTTTTTTTCCCAAAAGTAAACATATATTTACTGTGTGACCCAGCAATCACTCTCCTTGGTATTTTCCAGAGTTGAAAATTTATGTCTGCATAAAAAGCTACGCTTAACAACTCCTAGACTTTATCCATAACTGTCAAAACTTAAAAATGGTCAAAGTATCCTTCAGAAGGCCTATCAATAAATAACTCAGTGGATCCTGACAGCAGAATATTATGGAAGATTGAAAAGAAAAGTTCTTCAGGGCCACAAAAAGATATGAAGGGAACTGAAGTGTAGATTGCTAGGTGGGGGGAGGGGAGGAAGAAAATGGGAAAAGATGACTGGATGGTTCTAACTCTATGAATTCTAGAAAAAATAAAATTATAGGGACAATAAAAGATCAGCCTAAACACTCCAGCTGTGGGATGTCGGGGTGGCGAAGGATGGCCGGTGCCGGTTCAGCGGTGGTGAGATCGAGACCGCTCTGACGCGCCAGGCTGATAATGGAGGAAGCTTCCTTGTACAGAGAGAAGATGACACCGGAGCCATGTCAGTGTCGACCTCTCCATTTTGTAGCCAACCTAAAACCTGCATGTGTTACAAGTACTCATGTTAAAAATAATGTTATTATTGAACAACGCGTCAAACAAACTCCACGTCCTCATGAGTGACATCGATTCTTTCTTAAGCTAGCTCCTTTTGGCAGAGGTTCTGTCATGGCCGGTGCAGGCAGGGATGTGAGTCCCTTGGAGATGTTCTCTGTCACTTCCTGGGTGTGCTGTCTCATCAAAGGCTCCTCCTCCCTTCTAACTCAATCACCAACAAAGGCGTCCGCATGTTCTTGGCTGCCCCTCGAGGTTCGGCGGCCTTTGTTTGCTCAGTGGCCTCTCGTGCAGACGGTCCCCCTGTCCCCCCACAGATTTCCCTCCGAAGAATCGTCTGTGTGTTCCAAGCTCCACCATTCTTCTCAGGGGAAAAGGCAAATAGAGTCTTCAAAGCCTATTTGTCCTTCCTCCCTGCCCCAGTCCTCAGGCCATTCCTCGCTGTGCGCCCACTTTCTCCACTTCCAGTGCCCACGTCACGGGCACTGTACTGCTCCCTCTTCCTGGGATGACTCTTCCCGTCTCTGCCGAACAGTACGACTTCCGCTCGTTCTTCGCTTCCAGTGCTAGCATTTCCTCCTGCACCAGCTCTTCGTTCATCTCCCATACACATGCAAGCATCTCCCTCGGCTTTGTAACATTGATTGTGACTATTTGCATAGCTACCTACTTTATTAGACTAAGTCCAGTATGAATTGTAGGTTCATTTTTTCTCAAACATACCCAATACATTGTGTAGCATATGGTTATTACACACTTACACACACACATACACACACGTGAGCATAAACACACAGTGACATATATTTACTATGTGACCTGTTTGAAAAACAGGTCAATTTTTTTGTTCTTAATATATATTTTTATTGTAAAGATACTGTACAGAGGGGTTACAGTTACATGAGCAAGGTATTTTCCCCCTACCATCCCTTTCTTCCCCACCTCCCCAACTCCCTTTCCTCCCCCCAACAAAGTTGCAAAGTTCATTTTCAACATACTGTCTTGTATATCTCATTGTTACAATGGGTCATCCTGTATCCTTATTTCAGCATTTTGTTATTTCCCTTCCTCTTTCCAAATTAGAAAAATGTATGTACAAGATGCAGGACACCAGAATCAAATGCAGTGAAAACCGGGGTTTTATCGTGGCGGAGGAACATACAAAGAAACAAAAAATAATCACATAGTACATTAAAAAGAACAGCAACAAGGTCAATTTTTAAAAAGGATTTTTTTTTCTGACTTGACCTTTTAAAATGTCATAAAAATACAGAGAAATCTAGTTATTCACTTGGTGAAATAAAATCTACTTAGCTGGCAAAAAAAAAAAAAACAAAAAACTAAAACTAAATTCAGAAACACCCAACGCATCAGCTCTACTCATTTTTAAGTCTTCTGAGATTTCCTCTTCTGAAAAAATGGGAGCAGAGGCTTTGTTATAAGATTATTATGAGAATACAGAGTAAGACCTATAAGATACCTAATAGAGTGCACAGCATATGAAGTTGTTTGGCTGATGGAAATTCATGAGTGTTATTACAACCAATCCATGAAACACTAGGTCAGACCTTGGCGCATCGTTCAGAAGGCTGAGACAATGTACATTTACTTCAAGAAAGATAAACAAGAACATTCATTTCCAGGAGTATGACTTTGATTGTGCCTAAAACTTTCACCCTATCAACCTGAATTGCTCTAAACCAACCCCATCAATACTGAAACGTGTGTTGGAAGCAGCTTTCAATAGTACTTCAGTGAAAGGGAAAGGCGCCTTAAGCCAGGTCCTCACATTTGCTGCTTTTTCCATCCACCTATTAACTCTGCCTCCAAACGCAAATATTGAATGACTATGGCATACCTGACCCTTGAGTTATGGCCATGAACAGGACAATTTCTGACAACAATTTCTACTCTATAGAAAACCAAAAACAACCCTCCACACAAACCGATCACCTAGATAATGCCATAAATCTTAAAGATAACAAAATATAACCTATTGATTTGTGGTTTGGTGATTTACAGTCCAAAGATAAACTTTAGACTGGTTGTTCAGATTGAGACTTGATTTGAAGCTAGAACAGACGTGCCAAACAAACATGGTGGAAAAGAGTCAAAGCAGACACGGGCGTGGGTTACCTGGCCATGGTGGCTCCTGGATGCCTTGGTCAAGTCTGAGGAGTGGCATGTCAGGTAAGGAGGGAGGAAAGGGCGTTAGACACAACAAAACATCTCATTCAGAAAGAGCTGTGGCTGTGGAATCTGTCTCTATGCCCCTAGGCAGAGGAGAGAAAAGATGTTGCCTCCTTTATTCCAAATATCAACCTCCTAGCTGGACACCTTCATGTAGATACTTACAATGTGAGGACCAGGGGAACAGTGTCTGTATCACCCCTATGAAAGCTAAGGTAGCTGCAAAACTGAAGAGATCTAGAGGAATAATTGTAGATACTTGCAAGGTGCTGAGCCAGTGAGACAGTACAGTATGGACCTGTGCTGTTTAATGTCTAAGAGTCCAGCAGGTAGAGTGCAGTTCCCAAATGCAGGCTAAGTCAGCAGTGAGCTGTAGGGGTGACCAGGATATTGAAGTCAAATAGATCTGACAACAAATCTGACACATCCTCTTACCCTGTTAATCCTCTAAATAGCCAAGACTGTCAACCAGAGGACCAGGTTGTTGGAAAGAATATTGATTGTCTTAAACAAGCTAGTAGGCAAAAGCTTCATTGTGTTAAACGTTAAGCATTTAGAATGTGTGTGTGGCAAAAATTACCTGAACCCAAATTAAACAAGAAGCTGCAGACTAGAGGATTTATTTTTCTATAGTACACAGCAAAAAAGGAAAAAAAAAGAAAGAAAAAAGAAAATAAAAGGGCGGTGTAATCAAAGATGCATTTGGAAACAGAAAACAAAATCATGTAATTAAGAAGGAAGCTATGTAAAGAAAAATAAAAGCTATCAATGGAAAATTCATGAGAGGGAAATAAAAGTAGTTAATAATATAAAAAGTAGTCGATCTTCTTGGTAATTAAAAAAAGGCAAATTAAAATAAGGCACTATTTTTTACTGGTTTGGGGAAATAAATATTCTCATAAACTGCTAGTGGAAGTGCAAAATGAGACTCTGAAGTATGTTTTGGCAGCCTTTTTCAAATTTAACTCTTGCTACCTCCCTAGAGAAGCGACTCATACACTGACATAAGGCAGTAAATGCAGAAATACTTACTCAACCATTATTTGTAACTTTGCCCAAGCAGTGGCCTAGTAGTGCACATTTAAGAATTGGCTTTCCAGAAAAGTGCACCTGTTTTGTAATGCCTGCAGGCCTCTGGGTACAAACAGCCCCACCTTTGGCCATTTGCAAGTTACCAAAGTGAAGTCATTAACTGCAAAGAAAGTCAACTCCCATGAGTGGACATAAACTGGTGCTGTATGTTATGTCCTTGGTAGCATACGTGCATACATTTAACCAAAATAAGAAAGAAAATCCATGTAACCTATCACCTATCACAAAAAGCTACAGAGACTATATACCAGTAACTTAATAATGGCTTCTTTAGAGAGAAGATTTGAGTGCTACTATGTGATATATCTCTCGTCTTTTAAAATAATATACTCAAGGAGAATTTAGCCATTGAGGATTTATGTTGCCAAATGAATGAAATAATGGAACTATTGTAACAGCAAAGTTGTGCTATTCATGTGGCAAAATTATTAAATAAATAAAAGTAGGGGGTTGGGAAGGTGGCTCAGTGGCAGAGTGCTTGCCTTGCATGCATGAGGCCCTGGGTTCAATTCCTCATCACCACATAAGCAGAAAGAAAAAAGCCAGAAGTGGTGCTGTGGCTCAAGTGTAGAGCACTAGCCTTGAGCTGAAGAGCTGAAGGACAGCGCCCAGGCCCAGAGTCCAGGCTCCACGACTGCCAAAAATAAATAATTATAAATAAATAAATGTAATAAAAAAGAGCCAGGCACTGATGGCTCATGCCTGTAATCCTAGATACAACATGAAGGCTTCTCAAAAACAGAATATATACCCAAAAGAATCAAAGTCAGCTTACTACTGAGGAACTTGTATACCAGTACTTACCACAACAGTTAGCCTTGGTGTCCAGCAATAGGTGAATACATGAAGAAAACTTGGTACAAATACATCACAGAGTTTTACTCACTCATGAAGAAGAATGAAATTATGTTGTTTTCTAGAAAAACAATTGGAAACTGGAGACACCATGTTAAATGAAATAATCCAGTCCCAGATGGACAAATATCAAATTCTTGCTCTTGTTTGTAGAAAATAGAGGAGAGACAACACAAAAGCTAGACTCCAAGTTCAGGAAAGTAAAAGGAACGCTAAGGGTATAAGAAAGAGCAATGAAGAGATGAATGTGTGCATGGATCTGGTATTACCATTTGTAACATTATTATCTACCAATGAAATTGACCAGTTACTCTATGTAACATTATCATCTACCAATAAAAATGACCAGTTACTCTATGTAACATTATTATCTACCAATGAAAATGACCAGTTAAAAACTTTTTAAAGTAAAAAATATTACTTGCTACTGATTTACCTCAGGAGTCATGAAACAAAAGAAAACAAGCCCACTGAGGTGTAAATGTCCTTTAGATGCCATACTGCTGTATTACAATGCCAGCTTTGCCCTTTAATAGTGCGATTGGTCAGTTCCTTTTCTGACTCTGAGTACGCAAACTCTCCACTCAATTTTTTGATCCTTTTTGTCCTTAAAACACTACTGCAGGGGCTGGGAAGGTGTCTCAGTGGTAGAGCGCTTGCCTTGCATGCCTGAGGCCCTGGGATCAATTCTTCAGCACCACATAAGCAAAAAGAAAAAAAGCCAGAAGTGGCACTGTGGCTCAAATGGTAGAGCACTAGCCTTGAGCTGAAGAGCTGAGGGACAGCGACCAGGCCCAGAGTTCAGGCCCCACGACCAGACCAAAAAAACAAACAAACAAACAAACTCTCTTCTGGCTCCCGTCTCAAGGATTTCAAGGCAATGATCTTCTGAATCTATCCTCAATGAAAGTAAACTAACCAAAATGGAGAGTTGTTAATGGTAGTTCCTCACACATTCCCGATTCCATCCACAAGTCCACACTTGCTAATTCGTATCCTGTTAGGTTAGGAATTGCTTGGACCAGGTTCCTTAATGCCAAAGAAGGAGCTCTACTCAACTCAGTAGGGTCATCTTCTTCCAGCTCTACTCCTAAGTAAAGGAAGAGAGACATAGGCCTAGGAGCATGGCATGTAGATTCTCCCTGTAGCTCTGGCATAGTGAACTATCCCTTCATAAAGAGATACTGTCCCTCTGTAGAACATTAGCCTGGACTTCATAGATAACCAGCTTTAAATACTGTGATGAGAACCAAAACATGGGCCCTGCCTTCCCTGAGTCTGTCTGTAAAGACCAGGAGGAAGAGGACAATTTTCATCTGCATGCAATCACATGTGAGGTGATTCCATGAAGTCAGGCCAGGGAGCCTTCATGGGGTGGGAGCTGTGGACATAGTTCTAAAGGAGGAACAGGAGCAAAGAGGCAAAGAGACAAGCACAGGCCTCCTGTCTTGGTGGTGCCTGAACATTAGTGGGAAGGTTGACTCACAGGATACATTGACCAACACTGCCAGGCAGTCCAGACTTTCAGGGATTCTCAGATTCAAATTTATGACATGATTGATTAAAATTCAAGATTGAGTTACTTTTTGTGCTAGAGTATAAAAGACTTTTTTTTAAAGTGGGATTGGGAAATTGACCAAGAAAACCAAGGGGAAAAGGGGAGAGACCATAAGAAATTGCCACAGACCAAACAAAGGCTACCACTTCCTCAGTGAACAGGAAGTGGTTCTGAGTGAGCAGGAAGTCGTCTGGATGGAATGAAGGTCATGTGTCAGGGATAACTTGAAAAGTTTTATTTCAAAGACCTAGAATGAACAGCTTAGATATTTTCTGCTATTAGATGCTTTCCGTCTTATATCAAAAGCCCTCCGTCACTTTGGGGGGTATGGGCTGAGATTTCCCTTTGAAATTCTTGCCTGCCTTTGTGTTTCAAGCCATTCTCTGGATATTCTTCCTCATTTGCCCCTTTTCATCTGCCCTCCCCGGAGGAGGTTCACATGGCCTCTGAAGGCAGGCTCACTTCATTGCTAAAATTCATCTCTCTCCACATGCAATGTTATACTCACCTCTGCCCTCAGCCTCTTTGCTAATGACTCCACATGTGTGAACCTCAACTCAGAGCTCCTCAGGAACCACGGTCCCGGCTCTGGGCTGGACTCTACGTGCTTTCTTAGATTCCGTTATTTTTAGGAAATGGACCCCTTTTTCTCCTCTGCCCTCAAAAATCAATCTTATACAGAAGCTCAAACTGTAAAACACATGCACAAGTTTTCATAAATGTAATTTACCTTATATTTTAAATGTCCACTATTTGCTAAGGAAAATTAATAAAATGATGGGATGGTTCTGATTGACATGCAAGTATGAGATCAGTCATTTTGATGCCTTAAATAAGCTTTGCTTTTCTTTCCTTAACAGTGTAAGATACAGTATAGCAAAACACACACACACACAAGAGTGACATTAGTTCCTGGGAAGAAGTATATGGTAACTTCCCCAGGTACTGAGTAGAGAGATGGCTATCTACCAAATGGCTCTAAGTGTGTGCACAGGATTTCAGTGTCCACCGCTGTGAACCACAGTTGATTGCACACTGGAATCCCCTAAGAGGGGCCTTTCCTTCAGCTTCTGAGCTGACACATCTCAGGGACTGGAAGTTGCGCCACCAGTGTCTGCACGTGGCAAAACACTGACAATCAAAACCATCTGGACTAACGTTTCAGCTCATAGAACTTTCCCTCACTTTCTCTGTAAGTTCCTGGTACTTAAAACCTGATATAGTCAGTGCAATCTGTCCACACACTGTGGTGGAAAGGTAGTGTGCTGGTAGAGAAAGGGACAGGCTCTGGGCTAGGGGCTCACAAGTCTTCCTCTGTGGGGACCCTCCTCTTTTCCCTCATTTTCCAGGATGAACCTGGATACATGGAGTCTGGTTGTCTCAAGAAGAATGGTTCGGGGACACAGCCTTCACCGAGTGGTTTTCTCTGAGCCTGGGATGCCAGCCCTCTCCTCTGAGCTCCCATTGCTCACGCTGAAATCGTCGCCTGTCTTTCCCATACCTTCCCATCGGGGCAGCATTAGCCAGCAAGCACGTATCCACAGTTCCTCATTCAAAGCTGACATTCAGGAGCCAGGGATTTGATGCTGAGTTAAGTATTTTACAAGGTTGAAATCCAACATGGGGAAGACAAAGAGACGATTCCTGTCAGCTGTGGTAGGAAAGTGATCTACAGCTCTGACACCTTAGGGTGCCCACTGCCTGCACACAGGCTCTCGGTGGCACAGGAAATCTATTAAGGACATCACCTTGACTAGTCCTCAAAACAGCTTTAATGATTGCTATGTATAAAGAGCTGTTCTAGGTCATGAGACACAAGGGACCCAGCTGGACCCAGGGATAGAAGCTTCTAGCCCAATCTCCTGCCCTATGTCTGAAAGTTTCTTGATTCAGGCAGTCACATAGCAAATCAGAATGTGTGTGCAAGTGACTCATTATAGGTGTGCCCTCAGTGGGACCACAGGAAGGCAGGGGGAGACAGGAAACAAGGAGACAGAGAATGAGGAAGGTAACACTGGCATGCTCCAGAGGCCACACACATGACAAATCATTCATTCTGATACAGTAGGAGATGGCTCATGGACAGGCTGGTCACTGAACATCACGTGCAATCTTTGCACCAGTCCAATAGGTGTGAACTCAGAGTACAAGGGACACCTGAGGTAGAGCAGACATGAGCAAAGGCATGTAATGGACAGGAGAGGGAAGGGAGCTTCCTGAAGAAGGGCTTTGAATTCAAGCAATATGAAGATGCAGCCTCCAGGACAAAGGAGGAGAGAGCAACCTGGCTTGACCCCCAGGGAGCTAGGTCCCTGGGCAGCTGGCACCACAGACGCCTGTGGTGTGCAGAGGGCACAGCTAAGGCAGCTGGGGCATGGCTGTCTCTGAGCAGCTGGCTGGGACCTAGCGGGAGCCGAGGAGATGGAAGAATGTCCTTGAAGTGCCAGCGTTCTGCAGGTCATCCACAGTCCCAGCCTGGATGTATCTCTTCGCCGGCCCCAGACCGGACCTCAGAGCCTAGGAGGTGGAGTATGTTCCCTGCTTAGCATTCCCTATGCGAACGCAGCTTGGATATTTAGGTACACTTTAATGGACCCTACAAAGAAATTAGACTGATTCATTTGAAGAATAAATGTCTCCCCCCAACCCCCGCCCCTCCGCACGGTGAAGCTCTTAAGTGCTTCCACTTAATGGAAATGGAAATTACCTCTCAAAACATTACCAAAACTAATCATGACAATTTTTATACATTTCCACAATTTACGGTGCTAGCTTCTCCTTGTGCTTTGATGAGTGAAGACTAGACTAGCAGATGCCTGCTTTGAGTTGAACCACTCAGCAGAGAGTGCCCCAGTGCCTTGGAGCAGCACCTCCCCATAGTCTGTCCCGACACACACCAAAGGAAATGGCTCCTTTTTGACTTTATCATCTCTCAAGGCAGGAAGAGATGACAGAAGCTATTAAATAGCACCTTTAGGGTGGAACAAAATAGCCAAAGCTATGTAGACTCCACATTTTGTCCAGGGTGGTGGGTTTGCTGATTACTTACAACCCTGAACTCAGAAGAAAAGAGGAAAAAGGTGTGAAATAACAGGATTCAATTTTCAGATCTCTTACACAGGTGTTCAGTTCACTTCCTGGAATACCTGAACTCTCGTATTTCAGTTGGCCACCATTATCATCTCTGTATTTCTCAGGGCACCACACATTTTCTAGCTTGTAAGAGACACCTTAAGCCTAATACTGGTAGTTCACACCTGTAGTCCTGGCTACTCAGGAGGCTGAGATCACAAGATGGTGGTGTAAAGCCATCCTTGGCAGGAGAGTGTGTAAGGCTCATCTCCTGATAACTAGCAAAAAGCCAAAAGTAGATATGTGGCTAAATTGGGAGAATACCAGGCTTGAGCAAAAGAGCCAAGCACAACTCCAGTCCCTGACTTCAAGTCCCAGTGCATGTGCACACGCACACACACACACACACACACACATACACACAAGCATACCTGCAATACCTTAAAACTTTATTGATCACAGATGAATACTAATTTGGGTCAAAATGTTCTTTGATTGACTCCAATCACTATACGCTCTTATTTTAGCTATAGCCATTTATAGGTACATAAATGCTGCTGAATATCAGTTACGTGTGCTTTGTCTGACTATTCCTAAGAAGAGAAAAAGTAATATGCAATTCTCATCTAGAGAAATGTACTGAAATCTCTGGGTCCTGGCCCCACTTGAAGGGCAAGCAGCACTCCTGCTTTGTTCGGTTCTGCCTCTTGGCAAGGGCTTCATTCACCCCCAGGCAGACAGAAGTACACAGGCTGCACCGGCCTGTGTATTAGACCCTGCCTCTGGAAGGCAGCACTGATGCAGCAGAGACAGCAAAGGCAGCAGCACCTGGGCCTGCCCCCTGGGCAGGCACTGTGCAGGGCCGGGCATGCCAGATGATTTCCTGCTGGGTCCTGTTCCAGCTGCCCCAACCATTCATCCCATTTTGCACCCTCCTGCACACGCACCTTTCTCTCTGTGTAGCCTCCCCTGCTGTTCAACCTTGACCTCCTTTCACACGCGTGTGCATCCCCCTATGCTACACAAAATCACCCTTGGATCTGCACTGCCTTGGGAACACCGCTCTGTATCTTCTCATTAGCTTACACTAACAATACGGGGAGGGGGCGGTTACTGTGGTATCTCCATGCATGGATGCAGTTCACTTAGCACAATCTCATCCCTTCCACCACATCCCCATGCTCCTAATCCTCCTCTCCTTCCCCCTTTTGACAGCTATCTATCCAAACATGCACACAG
>NW_012267298.1:9622947-9756104 GCF_000151885.1 Dipodomys ordii
ATCTCATCCCTTCCACCACATCCCCATGCTCCTAATCCTCCTCTCCTTCCCCCTTTTGACAGCTATCTATCCAAACATGCACACAGGTATGTTCAAATTTGGGAGTACTTCTGTTGCCACCTCCACCCCTAAGCTGTCCTTACACCACATTAGGATGTTTGTTAACTGATATTGATAACGGCCACCATGAATTTTGCAGCAGACACTGCAGAAACATAACCTCACATCTCTCAAATTCAGTTCTCCATTACCCTGCTCCGGGTCCAAGTTGAAGGGATGGCCCTGACGCACGTAACTCTGAAGTCAGCAGGTGGGGTTTTCACATGACCGTGTGCAGGGTCTCACCACGGCAGGACCTGCTTCCTGAAAAATCACATCTCTCCAGTGGACATTTTCCCAGTTTCCCCAGGATATCTATCATGAGGTAACAAGAAGACATCACAGTGATCTTTTTTTCCTCTTTCATGTTTTGGAAAAGCCAAGGAATGTCCTGGGCTGAGTGACTCATTAGACTTCTTCTGGGGTTGATACATTTCTATTCCGCTGCTGCTGGAGACCACATGGTCTTTAGATGTACGCTGCATGCCAGGGCTGGCCCTCCAAAAGCACTTCCCTTTTTGCTCCACACCTGAGCCCAGAGCAGACCTGATGTTTACAGTCACCCGTTTATATATCTGTCCAGTTCTGACTGCTGGGATCTATCTAGAATGCAATGCCAAGTGCAGGGTTATTCCTAACCAGTGTATGCTCAAAGCCTGTCATAGTCTACTCAAGGAGCTATCCAGCTAACTCAGGCAAGAAACAAATCCTCAGTGTTCTAGAGAAATCTTCCCCAAAAGCATTTGTAGAAGGAAATGCTATGATATTCAGGCTAAGAACACAGGGAATTTTTTGATAATATTCTAGTCACAGGATCTAATCATAAACATCAAATTTTCAAAATTCACCGAGGCATTATTTCACAGCTAAAGAGTCTTTATCTAATCTGTCCATATTGTATGATTTAAACATGCTTCCATATACTGTGGTTATTAGAGAAATGGTTATTAGAGAATGCCCCTTTGTTTATGAAAACCCCATGGATGGCCAGTGCTGGTTTTACTTTGCAATTGTTCTTTCAGCTGCACCTTTGTGTGGCCTCCAAACCCAGCCACAGCTCTGCTTCCCTTCTGGGGATGACCCCATTCTCATCAGCACACCAGCTGGCTCACTGGCACCATAAATAATCTTACTGCATTCAGGCTCCAGAGGTATTAATCTTTCTGTTTACTTCTTCCTAAATCCCCCTTCTGTACCTGCATCCAGCTTCTTGCCCTTCCAAGTCACATTCAGGACCCCTTCCTGCTTCTGTTAAGCTGCCAGCTCCTAGCTTGGACCACCCTGGATGGATGCACTGATCCACCCACTGTCATTACACCATATCCCTCCCACCACTTCCGCCTCCTGAGATGAAGCCGAGTCCCTCCAGGGGAGGGAGGTAGCATCCCACCAAGTTCCCAGGGGTGTATTTTGAGACCTGCACAGGAAAAATGCTGTTCAGTACACCACTATCCTTTGAAGCCCCAGAATTTTCTCCATGCTGCAGCATCACTTACTCTAGTGAATGGTTATTTTGAGCCAGCTATAGGCCCAACACCTTTCCAGTCATTTTGCTTGCATAAATAACTTGCTCCTTACCACACACCCATGAGGTAAATACCACCTACAGCCCTCATTTTATGTATGAAGGACCTGCAAAACAAACTGATTAATAACTACAAAACTCAAGCAAGGTAGAAGAAGGATTTGAACCTGGACAGCTCATACATGGCCCTTATTACTCCTGAACTCTGCTCCTCTAGACTCAGTAAAATTTCTCCGTGTCCCTTTCAGCAACAAATAGAAGGTGTGACATTGGTCAAGATGCACTGTACTCATAAATTGACGTGCTGAATTGAAATCCCTTACTCTAACTACTTGATACAAATAAATTATAAGGCAATGAAAATAAAATCTTACAATTGAAAAAAATTAATCGTTCATTTCCAACAAAACAATTCAACTAATGAATATTAAATGTATCATTAGATTCTGCTATTTCCTGGTTCTTTGTCCAATATAACAACCTTCATTGCCAAAAAAGTGCTGTCTTCCTATTTCCCCTTCAGAAACATTGGCAGGTAATGGGATGGAGAGCGTGTTTGGATGGTTCCTGCAAAGATGGCTGCTAATGTCCTCCTCACACCAAATGCTGGCGGTGCTTCACAGGAAGGGGTGGGGTCCATTTCCTCTCCCCTTGTAGATGGGCTGGTCTTTACCCTAGTCTTGACCAATGGGATACAGATGACCTTGTGACTGTGCCCCACCTATTCTGCAAGTGACCTGACTTTTTTTTGGTGAACTTAGCTACCATGTAAGGGGGCTGACCCTACAACTGGATCCAGAGCCTACATTCCTCTTAGCCAGAGCAGTCACCTTATGTGAGAGATCAGATCTTTGAGTGAATTTACACTGACCCCATCTTCAGCTGGTATTTCAGCTAACATGAGTACATGAATGATCCTTGCAAAGCCCAGTCAACTGGAAACATCAAAAGGAATAAGCCATCATCTTAAGCACCAGGTTCTGGAGAGCTTTGTAATATAGCAGTATCTACCTGAACACTATTTTTAAATGGAAAATTCACCTTGAAGAAGAAACCACCAGTGCTATCCACAGAACAATGTTACTATAAATTACTGCTGGCCTTTGTGTTCACCTTCTCTGCGAAATAGCCTGCTAATGTGGACACTCAGGGCATGGCATTCTTATCACAATTATTCCTCTGTCAGAATAGACCAGGAAAGAAAACAGTTTAGCCCTAAAATTGCATTTCATTTTTCAAAATGTATTTATCTTTCTGCAGTGCCATCTCAACTCCTTCTCATTATAAGGAACCGCCCCAGGCTCCGGTAGCAGCACTTGGACGCCCAGCACTCTGTAGTCCTCAAAGCTGGGGCTGCCAGCTTCAAGAGAACACACCACAATAAAAAGAAGAACCAAGCTCATGATGCCCAAAGTCCCAGGGAAGAAAAAGGATCAAAAAAGGTGGAGCTCATCAAGTCAACTGGTGTTATTCCCTGCTGCTGTCTAGGTCTCTCCCTCCCCTGGGCTTTTGCCTTGATCCTAAGAACAGGATCATGCTTTGTACCCTTGATCCTGTGCCATGCACAAGAATAACTGTCAAGCACTTAGCCTCTTCTGGAACATTCATATTTATAACTGCTATGACATGTATTTTTACTTAGAATCTCTAAGACAAACCCTACAGAGAATGGATTTTCTCTGCATGCCCTGCCTAGTCGTCACACACAGTCCATCCACATGCTGTCAAATTCCAAGTTCTCTGCTCTCTAAAGTGTGGACACCATGTAGGGGGCCAAGCAAAGGGTGACAAGAAAGGAGGGAGGTAATGGATTCCTGAGTCACCTGAACCTACACTACTTAGGAGAAGAGACTGCCCTTTCCCAAGTCTCCAATTCCTGGCCTCCAAGCAAGCAGAGAGAAAATATGGAGACAGGGTGCCTATGATCCCTCGCAGTGACTCTGCTCAGTCAGGGGAGAATCAGGAGGTCAGCAGCATCTTCCTCCTTGTACATCGCAGACTGACCTATTCATCATTAGCCAGCTCTTCCAAGCTGTCCTTTTGTTTGAGGAATGCTGGCCACTCCCAACCTCTCCTATAAAGTGACTCTAAGCAGTCCACCAAGCAGTCCACCACCACGTGTACACTCCTGGCCTCTCTGAGTGTTTAATTACTCATGATTTTAATTCATCACAATCTCATTGACAATTCCAAGTGAGTTCTATGAAATGCAACTCTGATCAGAACAGTTTCCCCTACTGGATTTTGTTTCTACAATATTCTTGGTTATCTTTGCTTTTAATGTTATATAAAAATTTTTTTTTTGCAGCTCCTGTTTTCTTTTTCTCCATCTTTAAGACCTTCTCATTCTTCTTAAGCATTTCTGTTCCACACATTCCTCCCATGACATGTCTTCTAATCTTACACTTTTCTTTCTTTCTTTCTTTCTTTCTTTCTTTCCTTCTTTCTTTTTTGTCACTCATGGGGCTTGAACTCTGGGCCTGGGCGTTGTCCCTCAGCTCTTCAGCTCAAGGCAAGTGCTCTACTGCTTGAGCCACAGCGCCACTTCTGGTTTTCTAGTGGTTTATTGGAGTAAGAGTCTCACGGACTTTCCTGCCCAGGCTGGCTTTGAACCAAAACCCTCAGATAGCCTCCTGAGTAGCTAGGATTACAGGCATGAGCCACCAGCACCTGGCTCACACCTATTTTTCTTAAACAGTCATTTCTGTATTTGTGAGTCTGTTTTATTACAAACAAGAGCATTAAACCCCACTTAACGTTCTGGGTTCCCCTGGTCAGGGACACTGGTATTCATGGCAGTCCTCCTCACATGAGATGCTGGCTTTAGGATCCCATACTGAAACTAGAAAATGAGGTGACTGTCCACTTCCTCAGCTGATAACCAGTACTCTGTAACCATAGTTTTCTCCATACCAGGAGCTGCCAGAAGCTGCTCAGTGCTGTGTTCCATTAAGCTCTTCCCTGACATGACTGCAACCAAACCTTCCCAGTTCTACCCCTCCTCCCCCTTCCCCTAATTAGGTACCAACCATTCCTGAATGTGATTTTCTCCTGACAGGTCTCACTTTCAACAATGTACATACATGGCCATTGCCAACAGTGCGTCCCCATTTCCCTGGATGACAGTGATGGGGGGGGTCCCATGAGCCATTTACACTCCCCTCCGGCTGGGCACATGGTGACAAATGACGGTGTGCCTCTAGGGCAAGCATCCCACGGCAGCTTTCCACTCACCTGTCTGCCCAGCAATGGAAGCACTCAGTCTGTGGGGAATCCTGGAGGAGACCTTCAAGGTCACTCGGATCTGGTAATACCTAAGAGGAGATCAAAGGATAAACAGCTGAAGGTCTTGATGTCCCCATCTTGACTCTTATGAATACCCAAACTGGAAAGACACACACACAGGAAGATTCTAGGAAGCCTGGGTGGCAACGAGAAAATGTGTCTTATCAGCAGAATGGAGGAGGGGAAGGAAGAAGAGGGAGGCAAGAACTTGAGGTCACCTGGGATCACATGAGGGTGAAGTTGGGAGTGAGGGAAATAGAGAAAGGGAGCGGGCGGGACGGCGTGATTGTCCATGAAGTGGGAGCGGGCGGGACGGCGTGATTGTACATGGAGAAGTGGGAGCAGGTGAGACTGCATGATTGTACATTAGGTGGGAGTGGGTGGGACGGTGTGATTGTACATTAAGTGGGAATGGATGGGACGGCTTGATTGTCCATGGAGAAGTGGTTGGAAAATCCAATGTCACAGGAAAATATGGAGCGTAATAAGGGTGGAAAACAATAATGCCTGGAAGCTGAGTTGTTTTCATCTTGTGATACATACACATAAACACACAACCACACTTCCTTAAGACATGCAGAATCTAAGCTGTCCTTCCTGGAAGTTCTACGTGAAACACTTGCCATTTGCTTATCTTACTTGGAGTAATTCCCTCTTTTTTCAAGGTTCCGGCATTTCAGGACACTCTACAGCCTCCCCTGCTCTCCAAGGCCTCTTTTGGGTTTTCTTTTGATACAAGTGCAGATGCATCCTTTGAAGTTTTGTGCTTGGAATGAATGACCTTTAGCCTATAAGCACTTGGGGTCACTTCTGGCATCCTAATTGTTCTCCTTTTCCAATTATTTCAAACCTACTGTAAAATGAAATGTGACTAACACGAAGCGAAAGGAAGGAAAATGGACCATGAACACATTCACATCCCCTGGTTCATTGAGCTCGTAGCTGGAGATGGCAGATGCTCCGTCACTGAATCAGAGACACTGGGGATACTCATGGAATGTTTCTCTGATGGCCCTACATCTATTTGGATGTGTATATGAAAGCCAAGGAAGGATAGAGCTAGAAGCTCCATTTATGACTATAGTTTGGGTGGTACTGTGAGCTCTGTGACTTTGAATATATCATGCAATTTTTCCGAACTCGTTTCTGTATCTCCAAAATGAAGGTTTGCAGAAGATACTTACCTTTTATTGGTATTATAAAAGGTGATGGACAAAGAGGCTACAGTTTCATAAGTCAGGAAAAGAGTACATTTCTTACTGGACAATGTCACCCTTTTCCCTTGCTTTCTCCCAGTTTTTCCTTCCTGTCTCCACCCACACGTGTACAGTTCATTTTTAACGTAGTGTCTAGTGAGTACCACTGCCACATTGTTCTGCAGCAGCTTTATCTGAAAGAGCCCAGCCTCCCTTCAATAAGTAACGAGTTAAGCAATAACTATTTACTAATAACCGTTGAGCAATAAAGTATGAGCACTCTATGCATCTGAAAACCTGAATATCTTTCATGATGATCATGTTGATCTAAAGAAATCCACTGCAAACCAGGTGGGTGATTACATTAATATGTCATCCTCAATACAAGAAAAATTATGAATATTGGGCATACAGAGTACAGATGAGTGGTTTCCTGGAAGCAAGGGAAAAGGTGGGAGTGGAATGAAAGAGCAAGACCAGGATGCTGGTGGGGATTAAAGTGTTCTACACCATGACAGGTGCTAATACTGAACTCCAGAATCACAAGACGTCACCATTGTGGTCACAACACAGGATGCCTTTGAGCTAAGTTTTAAACTTGCCTGTAACTCTGTAATGATCTCAAAATAATTTTAAACATTAAAGCAGCTTTTCTTGCTAAACAAGAAAATCACAATGGTATGTATATATATGGGCCCACACCAGCCTCCAGGCAATTAACACACCAAAAACTTTTAAGGGAATTCTAGGTTCTATTTAATCTAGCTTTCTGCTCTCCATTTTTATAGAAATACAGATGCAGAAAGAGTACACTACTGCTACAGTGTGATAATCTGAATTTAATCCTTATTGTGAGCTATTAAGAGGTAATGCCAGGTGGGACTTTTCAGAGGGATTAGGACATGAGTGAGGGCGGGCTTTGTCCTATTGAACAAATTAATCCATTTCTGGATTAATGGGTCCACAGGTGAAAAGCTATCTTTGGAGGTTCTGCTGTGACCATGCACTGCCTCTTGGGCACACTCTCTCCCCCTGGTGCTCTGTGCTGCCTCCAGGTTTTACTGCCATCCTCATCAAGAAAACCTTTCACAGATATGGCACCCAGCATTGGACTGCCAGTTCCCAGAACTATGAGACACTACTTTCTCGACTTTGTAAATGCCCCAGCCTTCAGCATTCTGTCATAAACACAGACAGGAAATGCTACTGGGAATGGTACAACAAATAACCATGGCATCCTCATGGTTCAGAGAGAGAGAGACTGGCAGAGAAACCTCACCGTGTCCACCACAGAGCTAACCTACAGCTAAGCATCGCGATGTGCAAACAATGACTCCATGCTGCTAGGTCTTTCTACGTTTGGGAGAATGAGAAGTGTGATTCTTTAAAGTATAACATGTTTCATTTCTTAATCAATGACAATGGCAGCAGCACTGATAGGAAAATCCAATAGTGCTGGTAACCATGGCCACAATATCTTCAGAAAAGCAATGTGACAACAAGGTGAAATATGCTTGAAGACCTCTCAGGCCAGGAACTGTTTGACTGTTATTGATACAATTATGAGATATTTCTCTTTACCTGTACATTTCTGAAATTCCATCACAAAAGGCACTGGCATCAACTCCATCAGCAGCACAACCGACTTCATATTCTATTTTTTTTTTGTCAGTTATGGAGCTTGAACCCTGGGCTTCGGCACTGTCCCTGCATTCTTCAGCTCAAGGAGAGCACTCTACAGCTTGAGCCACAGTGCCACTTCCTGTTTTCTGGTGGTTTATTGGAGATAAGAGTCTCACGGACTTTACTGCCCGGGCTGGCTTTGAACCGATCCTCAGATCTCAGCCTCCTGAATAGCTAGGATTACGGGCATGACCCACCAGTGCCCGGCTTTGACTTCATATCCTAAAGGCAACTTGAGTACCGGACAGGCTAGGCACTTCCCAACAATGCTGTTCTTAAGAGATGGAGCTGCTTTGCTGAAGATTTATTACACATCTCTATGCAAGAACCTTACAACTTTGGGAGGGGGAGGATCGGATGGGAGGAGGTTGGGGGAGATGGGAAGGGATGGGAAGGGGAAACAAAGAGGAGGCAACATTGCTTGATAAGAAATGTACTCGTTATCAAGTCATCCTTCATTGTATAAATTAGACCCTTTTTATAACTGATTCCTAAAACCTCCCTGAATTCTTGCGCCTTAAGAGCACTTGATCCTACTAAATCTCATGTGAAGGACTCCATCATCTGACTTTCATGTGTCCCATAGGCAGCAGTTGAAAGGTGTAAGTTGCAATCTGATTGATGTATTTGGCTCTTTCCTGACTACATGAAATGCTTCATCTATAGTAGTATTTCTCTTTTGTTTCATTTGAAGGTCAAAAATCCATAAACCGCACATCTGTATATAATATAGATGTGATTGTTTGATCTTCTGCTGGATTGTTTGATGTATATACTATGATTTCTGTTGAAGATGAGAAAGTTAACACTTACAGATAAAGAGATTTGTCTGAATTAACATTGTTAATCACATACACAAATCTCCAAGAACAACGCTGGTTACCGTATGTCATACAAATGCCTTCTAGTCATCCTATTTCTAGCCTGGACCATTGAAATAAGATACTGTGAAGGAAGTTCATTTAGCTCCAGTCTTTGGAGAATGAACAAATGGCGAAAGGAGATGCTGCAAGCCAGCTGTGGTAGCTCCTGCCTGCAGTCCTAGGCGGTAGAGGAGGCCAAGATTGGGAAGACCATTGCTCTAGGTCAAGTCAAGGTTGAAAGTTTGAAAGAATTCACCTCATCCAATAAAAATTATGTGTGGAAATGTGGATCTATCATCCCAACTAAGTGTGAAACATAAAGAAGAGCACCACAACCCCCCACAGGCCACCCAGGTAAATGTGAGGGCCTATACAAAAAAGAAAGACAAAGCCGGGTGCTGGTGGTTCACACCTGTCATCCTAGATATTCAGGAGGCTGAGATCTGAGGATCACAGTTCAAAGCCAGCCCGGGCAGTAAAGAGACTCATCTCCAATAAACCACCAGAAAACAGGAAGTGGTGCTGTGGCTCAAGCGGTAGAGTGCTCGCCTTGAGCTGAAGAACTGAGGGACAACGTCCAAGCCCAGAGTTCAAGCCCCACAACCAACAAAAAAATAAAAAAGAAAGACAATAAAAAGGGCTAAGGGTAGGGCTCAAGCAGTAAAGGACCTGCCTAGCAAGCTTGAGGCCTGAATTCAAATGTCAGTACCACCAAAAAGAGAAAGGAAGAGGAGGAGGAGGAGGAGGGAGGAGAAGAAAGGAGGAGGAGGAGGAGGGGGAGGAAGAGGAGGAGGAAGAGGAAGAGGAAGAAGAAAAAAAGAAAGAAAAGTAGAGGAATGAGGGAGAATGAGTTCCAGCCAGCACAAAGAAACGTTAAGACTGTGAGATGGAAAACTAAGACACTGCTGATGTGTCTAGGTCATCTACATTGGCACTGGACTCTTTTGTTGTTGTTGTTGTTGGAAATGATACAGACAGCCATTCTTCACTGATTCCTATCCACAAGTGTGGCAATAAACCATGTGCTGCCCAGAATGTAATAGGCAAAATTCCTTTTCCCCAAGACATCTAAGCCCTTAAATTCAGAACTTAATACATTAGGCAAAAGAGAATTAAGGCTGCAGATGGAAGTCAGGAACAATTATCATAATTACTAAGATACATTCAATGAAATCAAACAAAAGAGAGAAAATAGGAGACAAAACAGAGACTGCAGTGTGAGAAAGATTCTACCAACCACTGCTGGCTTTGAGACTAGAAGGGACCATCAGCCAAAGAAGTTGACAGCATATAGAAGCTGAAAAGGTTTGGAAAAAGATTCTCCCTACCACAAAAAGAGATTAAAATGTATCAAAATAAAGTTTTATACAAGTAAAAAAAAAAAAGAATTGTAGCCCACGTAGCATCCTGATATCATCTAAATGAGAAACATTTTAGATTTCCACCTCCAGCATCTTTGAACATGATATCTTTATCATGTAAACCACTAAAGTTGTAGATGTTTGTCAGCTTTCACATTTCCTCACAACAAAATCAATAGGAATGTTTGGTGAACCATATCCAGTGCATGACTCGAGTCACTTCACTATTTGCTGCAGTTTGGATCTTGCATGTTGCCAAAAAAGCCATCGGTTGGAAAACTTGGTCATGAACCTCTCTTGATGCAGACAGGCTGGGAAAACTTTAGGAGGAAACTTTAGCCTAGTGAAAGGCAATTAGGTTACTGGGGGGGGGGGGGCGGTGTCTATGTATGCAGTCCTTTCCGCACTCTCTTTCCTTCCTACTCCTCCTGTCTTGAGGTCATCAGACTTCCTTTCACACATAGGCCTACCACCACGATACAGTGAGCTTCCATGGTCCTGTGCCCACAGTCTGAAGCCAGGAACTAAAATAAACTGCTCCTTGTTATAAGTACCTGATTGATCTCAGGATCTTATCACCGCCGTGGGAAGCTGAGTGACATACTAGCTAGTGGAAATTTTGGTGTTAAAATTCTGAACCATTTGAGTAAAACCACATTTACTTTTTGAAAGTAAAACAAATTCTTCAAGCTCCATAAGCTCACCTACTTTTCTTTCATCACTAGGATTCCAATTACACTTTTGATCTGATCACTAATTTTTTTAATATCATTACAGTCCCATGTATTTGTCTATTTTCTGAAAAGCACCTTGAGAATAGAAATGCTGTGTCTTGCCTTTTTTTGTATTCCTTGAGGCTCTAGCAGCTGCACTAAAGAGGGAAAACCATCTAATAGGCATCTGTTCCCAGCCGATTATAGAAATTTCCATTACCACCAGCTGCTGACGGAGACAAACCACGCTCTGCTCTTCTGTGTGTCCCCAGCAGCTCGCATAGGTTTGGCAGGGGGTTAGCATTCAATACATGTCAGATGGATGGATGGATGGAGGTCCCAATCACATAGACTTTTTCAATAAACTACAGTGCCATACCATTCATTCCTCCTGTGTACATTCCTGGGACAGACTGAGATTCATACACAATTTTCATAAAGCTCATAAAGCCAGAAGCAGTAGCCTGTGATGGGAATTCAGATATCTCTGACTTTTTGTCTTCATCACTTTCATTTCAGTATATTACAAAACAACTTCTCTGACCCAAAGACATTTGACATGACCTGAAATATAAATCACTGTTAGGAAAAAGCCAAAAAAGCTAACAAGTAACAAGCTTACGCCAGTAACTTTTTTCTCTAAGCCTCTCTCTCTTCTAGATATGTTTAGGAAATCCATACCTACACCAGCCTTCCAGAATCACAATGAGGCACTAACATAAACATAGGAGAGCTTCTATGAAATGTTAACATCAGTAATGCCTGTCTCTCCTTAAAGGAAAATGATCCTCTCCTTGATCATCATGGTCAGGGAATCTTAAGTCTAAATAGTCATCCTTCTTGCTGTTTACAAATGTCAAGTCACATTTTACCTGAGTTCTCAAATCTACAGAAACTCAGAACAGAGAGAGTATTCATCAATCTTACTTTGCTAGCTAACACTCTCCAGAGCATCCATCTCTAAACACACCCACAGAGCAACACCGATGTCTCTTAGTGTGGTGATAAATATTCCAATGTTCATTGTTTCCATGAGATGAAATAAATAGAGTAAATCATTTCCCCCAAGTTTTTGAAACTTGTAAAATTCAGAGCTGAGACAAAAATGGAGGAAATCTCATTTTTTTAGTGTGGCTCTTAACCATTGTGCAATGCAGCCTATTGGAACAGAAGAGTCAAAAACTTGAAAGTATTGTTTGTATTTACAAAGAAACTAGGAAGAAAGTCAATTAAGACACATTTCCAAAGTGATCCCGTTGGTGAGGGAGTCAAGGAGAAGAATGTAAATTTACAAGCATAGAAGGTCAAGTAGTGTTTTAGGTTTTTATGAAATGTGACCATTTGGGTTACAGGTGGAATGAGCTTTCATTTTTTTTCTCTAAGCCTTTAACTTCTCTTGTTTTAGAAGACAAGTTACCTCCCCAAGCCATCCTCCAATCTGTATTACTTACTTATTTGAGAAAGATTATTCATAGGCATGATACACTCCCACCAGTCATTCTTACTTAGGAACTTAGGGAATTCTGCATCTGGCCATGGTATAGAAATAGAAGCTAAAATTACATTCTACCACTTAAGCAACTAAGTAACAACTGGACAAAACCAATGAAGTGAGAGATTTTAAGACACTAGCCAATGGGGAGAGGAAGACTGCCATCCCTGAGCGCCAAGACCTGAGGGAGAAGAGCCTGCTTGTCCCAGCATGGAGGCATCCCAGGGAGGAGGAAACGGTACGGGACTGAATGCCCTTACAGAGTGAAGGGGACCACTTCTGATCTCAAAGAGGCAAAGGTGGCTGCAACGCTCAGACCAATATCCCAGAGCAAAGCCAAGGAAGAGAGGGAGTGTCTTGAACAGCTGACTCTCCTCTGGACTCTGTAGCCAGTTCAATTCTCCACTTTTTGATAAGCAAATTGATTAGATTGGGGTGGGGGACTGGTGTGGTGATGGAGTGAACCAAAAGGAAGACATAAATAGCTTCAAAATAAAAGAACAAAAAAATCTCCTCCATGGTCTCCAATGTATCCCTCAAGGACACAACTGCAATTAAGCCTTCAAAGCCTGTAGCATGCTCCAAATCTAGATTCAGAGATCTACCATTCCTAGCTTCCATCAATACAAAAGGTTGTATCCAGACTAGAAATCATCCTTGTGCCCAGATTTCTTATCATCATCTATTCTCAAGACATCTCCTCACACTACTTGGCTGCCACAGTTGCTAATATTAGCATTATTATTTGTATTGATTCTTAGTACTGATTGGCATTAATCCTTGGGCTAGTTTGATTCTCTACCATTTACATGCACTGACTTTTGAATGTATGTAACTACTCTATGAACTAGGTACTATGGTGACACGATTTCGGGAATTGGAAAACTGAGTCAGAAGAGAAGATAGATAACATGTACCAAACAGATGATGGAGTAGGTACTGTCATTTCTTTCTTGTGTCAGAAATAAAAAACTCAGGAAATTCAAGTTCTATGGCTAAAATCACAGCAAGTAATGGGAAATCTAAGTTGTAGGCACTTAATAAACATTTATCCAATCAAGCTGTTTTTAAACTGAGCATCTACAGAATCCTATTAACACAGTTATTACACTTAAGTGGCTTTCCGCCAAGCAGCACAATTTCCCATCCTTTGAATGGGAGTTGATATCCTGAAATTGACCATAGAGGAGAGATTCACAGCATGGCATCTGACACATGTTATGCTTTTATTTTCTTTAATAGCTGACTTTTAAACATTTGTCAGCACACCATTGCTTCCTCTCTCTTCTGAGATTACTATTCTGACTTTCTAACTCAAGGAAATCCCAAGTCCAATCTGGAACAATTCTAAGAGAAAAATAATGGCCAAGCTTCAGGGAAACATATTTTATTGTGCTGAGAACTGTCAATGAGCCACCGGCTATGTAAGTGAAGCAGCTGGCAAAATCTTTCTACAAGCTGAAAGGAAGAATGCCGGTCACAAAGTGTCACCTTTTGTCCAGAGTTACAGACTTTACCCTCTGTCCCCTTTCCTCATTCGTATTAAATCAAAACAAAACCAGAGCAAAAACGCTTCCATTAGCAACTAGAGACTAAACTATGAAATCCAGGGGTTTTGGTTTGCAAATAGGGGGGGCTCTCCGTTACCATTGGGGGTTGATCTAGAAATCAAAACAAATGCGCAAAGTAAAAAATGGCTTTCAAAAATGGTAGTTATGATTACTGCTAGTTATGTCTCTGCATAGCAACTCCTAATATGTTCAGAAACAAACATCTGTGTTTACCAAAGAGATTCACGAAGGAACTTCCCCCAGGACCAGGACTCGCTTAGCAGCCGTGGCTGCAGACAGAAGTAGGAGATTGCCAAGCTACTGGAAAACTGAGAAGTCTCTGCAGCCTTCATCCCTCTCGGCTGTTTTTATTCCCAACAGGTGGAGGACCCGTTGTTCCCACCCAGATGGGGATTCTAAGTTGCAGGAGTGGCCATGTGTCAATGTTGCTCAGAAAGTGTCTGGTGCCAGATTCTGTGTCACCCAGAGAAGCACCATTGCAGGTAATAAGAAAAGCTCCTCCACTAAGAGGCTGGCATGAGAGCCAGCAGCTCTTTCCTTCTACTCTGAGGCACGTTTGATTTCCTCCACCCTTGTGATGCTTGATTAAATGAGCTTCCTTGAAAGCCAGCCTTTGAGCAGCAGGCACAGCTTGACGTGACATGGGTAATTTAAAACTTCAGACCAGAAAATTTGCTGTGCAAACTCACACTGTGTCAGGGGTCTCTGCAGAGTGGATTTATGTAACTGGCAAGACCAGAACCCACCACGGGCTCCCGGCAGTCAGAGAGTGCAGGGAGGATTGGGAGCCAGCACAAGCGCATGCATCTTTCATAAAAAGCATGAAATGAAAACACGAGCTGTCTCCCTAGAGCTCTGGCTCTTTGGCCTCAGACAGCTCTTGTGTTAAATGCGGCATTTGTCACTTACGGATGGTGCATGACCTCACGCAATTCGTGTTGCCTTTCTAAGCATTGGTATGCTCACCTCACTTGTAATAATCAATTGTAGTGAGAAAGGAATGTAATGAAATGCATTTAACACCTGGTACTATGCACAAGACACTGTAAACACCAATTCCCATCAAAATAACAATAATTGCAATTATTATAGTCTACTCAAATGTTGCTTTTCAGAGGATGAGAAAAGAGGAAGATGTTCTTTAAAGATTTCCATTGTCTGTGCTAGAATCAAAGGCTGCTGATCTTGGCCCTTGACCTATTCTACTTAAACAAGATATTTGGACCTAACTAAATACTGGAATATTCTATGTATTGATATGAAGTGATAGCAAAGGTCCTTCTACCTTCTACTGTTGCTTTTATACTGTCCATATTATGGTTGTGGTGTGTGTGTGTGTGTGTGTGTGTGTGTGTGCGTGCATGTGTTTGTGTGTATACGCTGGTACTGGACTTGAACTCAGGGCCTCATGCTCTTGCTTCCTTTTTTCACTCAAAACTGGTGCTCTACCACTTGAGCCACACCTCCACTACTGAATGTTTCATGGACATTTCTGCCCAAGTCTGTTTTGAACTACAATCCACAGATCTCAGCCTGCTGAGAAGCTAGGAGTACAGGTGTAAGCCCCCAGTACCCAGCTATATGGTCATGATCTAGGTGGTCATTGCTCCACCCAATATTCTCATATCAAAGATGAAATTCAACATCAAACAAAAAATACCTTACTCACAGGCCCAGAGCTTAAAAAAATCACTGCCAGGTGCTAGTGGTGATTCATGCCAGTAATCCTAGCCACTGGAGAGACTGAGATCTGAAGAATCACAGTTTGAAGCTAGACAAGTGAAAAAATAAAAGTCTGCAAGATTCTGTCTCCAAAATAGCCAAGAAGAAAGCATGGCTGGAAATGTGGCTAAAGTGCCAGCCGAACAAAACAAGCTAAGCAAGTATGAGGCCCTGAGTTCAAACTCTGGTACTAGTAGACCAAGAATGATAGAAGACTTCCAAGTCACAAAAGTATCTTGAAAATTGGAGTTGATTCATGCATAATGGCAACCAACTGAAATGACCAAAGGGTTCGGTGGTGACAAAAACTAGGATACCGAGAGCGAACATTGAAAAGTCACGCCACTGAGACTTCAGGCGAGCAGAAGCTGCCTGTCCCCACCATGCACTCTCCTGCTGCTGGGTTACGGTAAACTGACTGGTGCCGGGGTCAAGGCACCAGGGCAGTTGCTGAGGCCTCATGAGAGGATGAGAAAAACCGTCCTCGCCCCAGAGGAGATCACAGGCTCGCAGAGGAGGGAACTGACGCCCCAAGCGCTAACTGTAGTCAGAAGAAGGCACTTGGGGCTTAAGGACCAATGAGACTTACAGCCAGACTAAACAGAGCGGGGAGCAGTGTGTTTCAGTAAGGACCAGGGTGTGCCCAAACCAGAAGTGAAGGTAAAGCTGAAAGTCTCCAAAAGGAGTAAGAAGGAAAGAGGACAAAACAGATGTTACCTTTCAAAAAACAATAACAATGCAAGGGATGGTAGTCTGTGTGATTGCTTCACCTCAGTCCACGAAGATGAGCACAGTAGCACACACTTGTAGTGCCGGCTAAATGGGATGCCTAATTAGGAGAACCATGGTCCAGCCAGCCTAGGAAGAAATTTGAGACCCTATTTGTAAAAAAAAAATTGCTGAAAGTCAGAAGGTCTGCAGATGTGCTCAAGCAGTGGAATCCCCGTCTGAGAAGCACAAGGCCCTGAGTTCAAATGCAAGCACTGCTGGGGGGAAGAAAAATAGAAAAGACTCTGCAACACTATGTTGAAAAGCAAACTACAATTTAGGTGGGGAGGAGAGATGGTGGGGAGGGGGGAGTGTAGTTGTGGAGGTGGGAGGGAAGGGATGGTAGGGGAAAACCAAAGGAGGAGGTAACAATGCTTGATAAGAAATGTACTCATTACCTTACTCGTGTAACTGTAACCCCTCTGTACAGTATCTTCACAATAAAAACTATTTTTTAAAAGTATGGCGGTTAAAGGGATGCACCATGACATCAAAACAAGCTAGATGTGCACATCAAATTTTTCACCCTCTGGCTATAGAACCTTAGAGAAATTACTTAACATCCCGGAGCTACCAGTTTTTCATGTAATGTGCACGTAAACAATTAGACACAAATCGTAAGATTGACTGCCATACAAAAGGTTTGGCACAGCCTCAAGTAATTACTTTAATAATTATTAGTTGGATTGATATTTTTAGTGAAATTATTATCATGGAAAAATCATGGTCTGGGTGAAGTATGGCTTTTAGAGCACAACCTTGGTTTGGGCTCTGCTTCTGCTACCTTCCAGACATGTGACATTGGGGGAATCACTTCACATCCCCAAGTCTCAGTTTACCCATTTGTCAAGGATGGAATAATAACATCAACCTCTTAGAGTACATAAATGAGGTCCTGTAGACTAAGCATAGGCACCTTGCAGACATTTGGGAAAATACAAGAGCCTTGAAACTTTAGAATGATGATATCTTCTACTCTGCTTTCCTAAAAATTGCACGAGCGCGTGTGCACACACACACATCCACATACCTTCAGGCACAAGGTATCTAATAGGATACCAGGGAAACCTATATAAACAAAGAGTGAGATTGTGGATGGAGACGTATGGATGGATGGATGGATGGATGGATGGATGGATGGATGGATGGATGGGTGGATGGATGGATGGATAGGTGCGTGGGGTAGATGTATGAGACAAGGATAGATGGATAACTCAATGGACTAATGGAGCAATTGAAGACTGTGAAGACTGATCAATTGACAGGTAGGTGGATGGATGGATGACTGGATAGACCGAGATGGACTGGTAAAACAACAGGTGGGCAGGTGGATGGACAGATGGAAGGCAGTAGGATAAACAGATGAGTGATAGAGGAGTAAATGAGCAAATATAACACATGAGCCCCTGACCATTTTACCTCTTTCTGTATTTCTGCTTTTGAGGAGAATCTGTCACTTTCACAACCTTAATTTATGTCTTCTCCATGGCCTCCTTTGTCTCTTCATTGCCTTTTGAAATGAAAACTGCTGGGTGCCTGAAGTCATCCCAGAAATATCAAGGGATTCCTTGTTTGTGTATATATTTCTATTTCCTCATCCGCTCTTTCTCTCTCCCAAGCTGTTCATACAGAATAGCAACAACAAAGAGATCCCCTTACTAGATGCTCAGTGGTTACAGTGGGGAAAGGTGCAGTCAGACTGGAGGCAATAGATCCTGCCCGAAATAAGGGCCGGCGAGCTGTGGGCTACCTCGCAACTTCACCAATGAAGAATGATCAAGGCAGTGGAAATGATGGCAGCCTGCCATCTCCAGCCCTGCCTGCTCTGGGTACGGCATGCAGGAAGGGACAGGAAACCTTTGTTGACTTAACTCAGAGTCCCCAAAGCACTGCTGAGAATGAATGTCTGCAATCACAAATACAGTATTTGAACAAAGAACACTCCTTGGCATGACTTTTGTCATCTAATTTAGGCCTAAAGCTGGGCATTGGTGCTCATGCCTGTAATCCCAGCTATTCAGGAGGCTGAGCTGAGAATGGCAATTCAAACCTGACCAGGGCAGGAAAATCCGTGAGACTTATCTCCGATTAACCACCAAAAAGCTGGAAATGATGTTGAGAC
Organism: Dipodomys ordii; assembly: GCF_000151885.1. NCBI lineage: Eukaryota > Metazoa > Chordata > Mammalia > Rodentia > Heteromyidae > Dipodomys > Dipodomys ordii. The sequence continues at coordinate 9,641,348 of NW_012267298.1, forward strand.
TCAAATGGTAGAGTGCTAGCCTTGAGCACAAATGCTCAGGGACAGTGCTCAGGCCTTGAGTTCAAGCCCCAGGACCAACATTTTTTTTTAAGTAGAGCATCATCTCTACCATCTCCTCCTGTGTGACCAGAGGCAAGCCGCCATCTCCAGGCCTTTCTGCATTCATTTCTTTTTTTTCAAATTCTTTATTGTGATTAAGTGGTTACATAATTTCCTAAATTTCATAGTATTGTGGGATAGTGATGCTCAGTTACAGTCACAAATACATTCTGACTGTCCTGGAGCAAATTGTCTATCATGGTCTATAACGTTTATGAGTTCTATGAGCTTTGCAATACAGTTATTTCTTCCACTTTGGGTGATATGTACCTTTCTTTTGTTTTGCATAGCATCAGCTGTTCCCTCTTTCCCACTTGTTCCCTCCCTCCCATCGCTGCCATTGAGTTGCTTAGTTCATTTTGGTCAATGTCTAGCGCAGCTGATGGGTCCCGCTGTTGTATGTTTTTCCCTGATTCCCTCTAGTTCTGTGTTGTCTTCCTGGTTTCCCTCCAGTGTGCACATATATACCATATATGTGATCAGTAGCATGGGGTGATTTGACCAGATGAGTGGAAGTCCTTTGTTTCTTAAGTCCTGTTAATTTTGTCGTATCACCTTACATTTTGGATTTAACATCCATTTATCAGGGAGACCATATACAGTTTGTCTCTTTGCTCTTGGCTTACCTTGCTCAACATGATTTCTTCTAGCTCTATCCATTTCCCTGCAAATGCCATTATTTTGTCATTTCTAATGGCTGCATAATATTCCATTGTGTATAGGTACCACAATTTTTGGATCCATTCATCTGTGGTGGGACATCTGGGTTGTTTCCATATCTTGGCTATTGTGAACAGTGCTGCAATAAACATGGAGGTGCATGTGTCCTTGTATACTGGTTCTTGTTGTTCAGGATAGATGCCTAGAAGTGATATGACTGGGTCATAAGGGAGGTCAATATTTAGCTTTCTGAGGCCCCTCCAGACTGCTTTCCAAAGTGCTTGTATAAGTGTACATTCCCACCAGCAATGTAATAGGGTTCTTCTTTCTCCGCATCCCCACCAGCATTTGTCGTTGGCTGATTTGAGGATGTGGGCCATTCTGACTGGGGTAAGGTGGTATCTCAAAGTTGTCTTTATTTGCATTGCCTTTCAACCAGGGATAGTGAACATTTCCTCATGTGTTTCTTTGCCATTTTTATCTCTTCATCTGAGAAGTCTCTCTTTAGTTCCCTTGTCCATTTAGTAATTGATTTGTTAGGTTTGGGAGGGATTAGTTTCTTGAGTTCCCTGTATAGATTGGATATTAACCCCTTGTCTGATATATTGCTGGTAAATATTTTTCCCCAATTAGTTGGTTGTCTTTCTAGCTTGGTTGCTATAGCTTTGGCTGTGCAGAAGCTTTTTTATTTTAAGGTAGTCTCATTTGTCAAGTCTCTCTCCAATTTGTTGTGACCCTGGGACTCTGTTCAGAAGTTCCTTCCTGTGCCTATAAGTTCAAAAGTGTCTCTCCTACTCTGTCCTGCAGAAGTTTCAGAGATTCAGATTTAATGTTAAGGTCTTTAATCCATTTTGAGTTGATGTTGGTGCATGGTGATAGGCTGGGGTCCACTTTTAGTCTTCTGCATGTGGCCGCCCAGTTTTTCCAGCACCAGTGGTTGAAGAGGCTGTGTTTCTTCCATTGTATGTCTTTGGCTCCTTTGTCAAATATCAGCTGATTGTGGATTTATTTCTGGATCTTCTACTCTATTCTATTCTATTCTATTCCATTGGTCTTTGGGTCTGTTTTTGTGCCAGTACCATGCTGTCTTTGTTATTATGGCTCTATAGTAGAGTTTGAAGTTCAGCCTGGATATCCCTCCCATGTTGTTGTTCCATATGAATTTTTGGACTGTTTTCTGTATTTCTGAGATGTACATCATTGGGATTTTAATAGGAATTGCATTGAATTTGTATATTAATTTTGGCAGTATTGCCATTTCACTATATTAAGTCGGCCTATCCAAAAGCATGGGAGGTCTTTCCATTTCCTAGTGTCCTCTGTAATTTCTTTCTTTAACTTTTTATAGTTTCTATTAAGCAGTTCTTTTACATCTTTGGTAAGATTAATTCCTAAACATTTTATTTTTGGGGAGGTTATAGTGAATGGGGTTGCTCCCTTTATTTCCCTCTCTGCTTGTACATTGTCAGTATACAGGAAGGCGACTGATTTTTGTGGTTGATTTTGTATCCTGCTACTTTGCCAAAGTGAGTTATGATTTCTAAGAGTTTGGGGATGGAGTTTTTGGGATCGTGAAGGTATAGTATCATGTCATCTGCAAAAAGGGATAGTTTAACTTCTTCTTTCCCTATGCGGATCCCTTTAATATCTTTTTCTTGCCTTATTGCCCTGGCTAAGGGCTCCAGGACTACATTGAAGAGGAGTGGAGACAGTGGACATCCTTGCCTATTCTTGATTTTAGGAGAATTGGTTGTCACTTTTCCCCATTAAGTATAATATTGGCTATTGGTCTGTCATAAATGGCTTTTATTGTTTTAAGAAATGTTCCTTTTATTCCTATTTTCTCCAGAGCTTTTAGCATGAATGAATGTTGAATTTTATCAAAGGCCTTTTCTGCATCTGTGGAGATAATCATGTGATTCTTGACCTTGGCTCTGTTGATGTGTTGGATTACATTTATTGACTTACATATATTGACTTACATATGTTAAACCATCCCTACATCTCTGGGATGAAGCCTTCCTGGTCGTAGTGTATGATTTTTTTTATATTTCTGGATTCTGTTAGCTAGAATTTTGTTAAGGATCTTTGCATCCATGTTCATCAAGGAAATTGGCCTGCAATTCTCTTTTTTGGTTGGGTCTTTGCCTGGTTTGGGGATGAGTGTGATATTGGCTTCGTAGAATGAGTTTGGGATAGCTCCCTCCTTCTCTGTTTCTCTGAAGAGCTTGAGGAGTATGGGTATTAGTTCTTCTTTAAAGGTCTTATAGAATTCTGTTGTGAATCCATACGGTCCTGGGCTTTTCTTTGTTGGAAGACTTCTGATTGCTTCCTGTATCTCGTTGTAAGATATTGACTTATTTAATTGATTTACTTCTTGCTCAGTTTGGGCAACTTGTATTTCTCTAAAAATGCATCCATTTCTGCCAGGTTTTCTTTCTTTAGAGAGTATAACTTTTGAAAGTAGTCTGTTAAAATTGCTTGGATATCTTGGGTTCTTGTGATTTTTCCCGTGGCATCCCTAATCTTGTTAATATGGGTTTCCTCTCTTCTTAATTAATCTTGCCAATGGTCCATCAATTTTATTTATTTTTTCAAAGAACCAGCTTTTTGTTTGGTTAATTTTGGCTATGATTCTCAGATTCTCTATTTCATCAATCTCCGCTCTTAGTTTGGTTATCTAGCTCCGTCTAGTAACTTTAGGTTCCATTTTTTCATGTTTTTCTAGCTGTTTTAATTGCAACATGAGATTATTTACTTGGTATGTCTCTATTTTCTTGATGTAGGCACTGAGGGCAATAAATTTGCCACTCAGGACTGCTTTTGCTGTGTCCCACAAGTTTCTTTGTGATATGTTTTCATTTTCATTGAGTTGTAGGAATTTTTTAATTTCTTCTTTAATCTCTTCCGTTACCCAGGTGTTGCTTAGAACTGTACTGTTCAATTTCCTTGTATTTAAGTAATTTCTGGGTATGCTTTGTTATTGAGAACTAGCTTGATTCCACTGTGGTCAGATAGGATACAGGGGATTATGTCAATCCCCTTGTATTTGCTTAAGTTCTTTGCATGAACTATGATATGGTCTATTTTGGAGAAGGTTCCATGAGCTGCTGAGAAGAATGTGTACTCTGTTGTTTTAGGGTGAAATACTCGGTAGATGTCAGTTAGTTCTGCTTGAAGTATGGCCTCACTTAATTCAGTAACTTCTTTGCCAATCCTCTGGTTGGTAGACCTGTCCTTTGGTGAGAGTAGGGTGTTAAAGTCTCCTGGTATTATTGTATTGGGATCTATTTTATTCTGTAAGTTTGAGAGTATTTGCTTAACATATTTGGGTGCTCCAAGTTGATGATGGCAATATCCTCCTCTTGGATTGTTCCCTGTATTAATATGTAGTGTCCTTCCTTGTCTTTTTGTATTGACTTTAATGAAAAGTTTATTTTGTCAGATATCAGGATTGCTATACTTGCTTTCTTACTGGCATTTGATTGGTAGATCCTTTTCCAACCCTTCACTCTGAGTTTGTTTGTATGTTTGGCTGAGAGATGGGTCTCTTGAAGGCAACAGATAGATGGGTCATGTTTTCTGATCCAATCTGCAGTTCTTTTTCTTTTGGTTGGCGACTTAAGCCCATTAATATTAAGAGATAGTATAGAGAGATGCATTGTGGTCCCTGTCATTCCCTCTTTTCCTAAGTTTTTCTTCTTTCCTTTCCTCTTGTGCTTGCTCAGTTAGACTTCTATTAATGCCTGTCTGTATGTGGGTCCCTGTTCCTGGTTGCTTTCTTCAGGTTGTGTTCCCCCTCTTAGTATTCTTTGTAATGCTGGCTTAATGTTTATGTATTCATTTAGTTTTTCTTTGCTATTAAAAAATTTCAGTTCTCCATCGAATGTGAATGCTAGCTTTGCTGGGTATATCAGTTATTGGCAGTTATTGGCTCTCAGGGCTTGTATGGTACTTTCCCAGGCCTTTCTTGCATTCAGTGTTTGTGTTGAGAGATCTGCAGTGATTCTAATTTTTTTCCTATTGTAGTATAGCTCCTTCATTTTTGCTGCATGCAAGATTGTTTCCCTATTTTTCAGTTCTATCATTTTTACTATAATGTGTCTAGAAGTGTTTCTCCTGGGTTCTTGCTTGTTAGGTGTTCTATATGCTTCTGTTATGTAGGTAAGATGTTCTTTTTCGAGATGGGGAAACTTTTCACCAATTATCTTGTTGAATAGGTGTTGCATTCCCTTGCTTTGATATTCCTCACCTTCATCCACTCCAATTATACAAAGGTTAAATTTCTTGGCACTATCTGCTTGCTCTTGGCTTTCCCTTTGGCATAATTTAAGTGATTTTTCCATATCTGTCATTTTTTGGTCCAGTTGGTGTATTCTGTCTTCTGTATCTGACACTCTACATTCCATTTTATTTACTCATGTGGTTTGCACGGAGGAAATGTATTCATTTATGGATTCAATGTTGGTTCTCAAAGTATTAATCTCACCTCTTAATGAAGTATGTACTACCTCTATTTTTGCACTAATATCACTGTTAGTGAGATGTGTGCTGCCTCTATTTTTTACTAATCTCACCTCTTAGTGAGGTGTGTGCTGCCTCTATTTTTGCATGCATCTCCTGTTGGATATCCTGCATCTCTTGATATTTCAACCCAGTGTTCTTTCCATTTCTGGTCTATTTCTCACTTTATTTCTTGAGTCATTGCCTCCAGAATCTCTTGGATGTCACTTTTGTCTTCCATTCCTGCTTTGCTCCTACTGGGGCTCTCCCCTGGGTGGCTGCTGGCTTTTGGGGATAGCTTGCTATCCTGGGTGTTGATAAACCTTGTAATTTTTCTCTGTGATTTTCACATGGGGATTCAGGGATTATTGGAGACTAATCTGACATTTTGTTTTGGTCAATAGGTGTTTGTCTTTGCTTGGTTGCTGTTTCTGGGCTGGCAGAGAGAGTCTGTACCTGATCTTGGTTCTGTTGGAGGCCAACTCCAGCTGCTGGTCTGACCCACATAGGGTTCTCGGCTCTCTGCTGTAGATCACTGGCAGTTTCTGCCTTCAGAAGAGTTGAGAAGCCTAGACTGCTGCTGTTTGCTCCTACAGGTGTTCTTGGTGAGATCAGATGTATGTGCTGGATGCACTCTCCCAGATGCTGGAGTCTGGTATGGGCTCCTGATGTTTTTTGGTTTTGTTTGTTTGTTTGTTTTTTGGCCGGTTGTCTTGAACTCTGGGTTTGGGTGCTGTCCCTCAGCTCTTCAACTCACCCTACCATTTGAGCCACAGCACCACTTCTGTCCCTTTCTGCTTATGTGGTGCTGAGGAATCAGATCTATGGCCTCATGCACCCAAGACAAGCACTCTAATGCTGAGCCACCTTACCAGCCTGAGCTCCTGACTATTATCAGGTGCTGGCGGCCTGTGTTGTCCAATTCCCAGCCTAGGATATATGGGCCGGGTTGTGGTGGGGTTTGGGCTTCTCTTGTCCTTAACCCCCGGGTCTTTTGCTGTCACAGGCGTGATTCCCAGGGGGTGCAGTTCCCTGTTTTCCCCCCTCTGCTGAGGTGTATGCTCAGCTTCTGACTTCAGTTGGGAGGAGTTGGTTGTGTTGCTCAGGCACCGGCTCCCCAGGCCTGGTCCTGGCCCCCAGCCTGGGGCACACCAGTTGGACCTGTGCTGCTGTGTATCCTGCCTAGTTTATGCAGCCTGGAGTACACAGTTCAAATTTCTTCCACTGTTGGGTGTCTTGACTCAGGGATGCTGTTCCTGGCTTGGGCTTGCTCTAGCCTGGTACTGCGGAATGGGCCTTGGGCCTCAGGCCGAGGGGTGGGGGAGGAGCCTCCATACAGGTTCTGAGTGCTGGGGTTTGTCTCTGTTTGTGTTCTCTGGATCAACACCAGTACCTTCAGGTCTTCTGCTCTGGTGTTCTGTGGGCGTCCCGTGTAGCTCTGGGGCTCCCACTGTGGGGCCAAGTGGCTTTGGCAGGATGGAACCTCTCTGCTCTGATGGAGAGTGAGGGGTGGGGGTGGGATCTTTGTGCAAGCTCCCGGCTTGGAGGTTTCTCTGTTCATCATGATCACCAGGTCCAACACCAGTACCTCAGGCGGCTTCTGCGCAGGCGATCTGCAGACAACCCTCTGTGTTCTGGGACTTTAGCAGCTCCCCCTGGGCCGGCTGGCCGTGGCTTTGTGCACTGCCATGCGGCCAGTAAAGGTTGGTGGAGGGGTCTTTGTGCTCCTCTGTTCTGAAATTCTTCCTTGTCTTTCTTTTTTGTTTTTTTTCCACCTCCTGTTTTTCTCTGGGTGTTCGTCTTTTTGTTGTTGTTGGTCTCTTGGAGGTCTCTTGGAGAGATTAAGCGTTGGAACTCGAACTCTCTTTTTGGTGGGGGATATCTGTGGCATTTCCCTACTGCCCTGTCACCATCTTGCCCTGATTCCTCTGCATTCATTTCTAAAGTGCGAAGATTCAAGTCTGGGTGTTCAGAACACCAGCATCAAGATGCATAAGGAGCCCTGAAGGCTGCAATTTCCAGATGAAGCTTGAGCTGTGTTTCCATGGTTATTTGCAAGAAAATGTGCAAAGGACAGGTGTGAGTGCCAGACTGTGCTGTACATGAGACTCTGGGTGTGAGGTGTGACAGTCTAGAGGGTCTGGTTCTGAGGCCACGGCTTGGGCCACCATATCCCATGGAGCTCACGTGACCTACGTTTTGACATTAGTCCAAGGGTGGCCCTGCGGTCCACAAGAAAGGACATGTCTCTGTTATGACAAAGCCCGAGGAACAGTTATGTGGGTGCACAGCTTCCACTGGCTTCCATAAGCCAATTCCTATGACCCACGACTCTCCTCGTTCCCTATCTAGATGGATACAGCTACTCTCAAGAGCTCACCAACAGAACATTTCTAATTGTATGTGCTGCAATGCTGTGATGACTGTGATGAACACTGTCATATACATCAGTACCACTCGGTCTTCCAAGGCACACTGTCAAAGTGCTTTACCCTGGCTTCTAGAAGATGAACCTGAAATCAAGGGAAAACAAGGCTGCTTGGTTGACAGGGCAGCTGTAGTATGTGGACCCAGATCTGGCTACACAGAACATACTATTCTTGCCTATCATTCCCTCTTATCTGAGCTCAGACAACAGGAGGGATGAGAGTGCCACTAACTGCAGCCAGGAGACCAGGTGAGGACCAGGAGACACGAAGGCAGGGTTGCTACACAGAGCATGGTGATGCTGAACAGGGTCTAGGAATCCACTGAACCCAGGACAGCTCAGCCTGCTCCTGACACACAGAGAAGCTTAAGCTATAGGCAAAGAAGAGATATTGAAGCATTCTCAATCCACCTGGCAATGTTTCTTCAGAGCCATCGTGGAGGTGCAAAGACCCTTACTGACACAGAGATGGGCATATTGTTCTTAAAACAGTTCCTCAGTCCCTTGCCCGTAAGTCTTGCTGATATCTTCTATTATGTGTTCATGTCAATTGAATGAGCCAGGTGATAATCATACACACGTTACCTGGCGAGGCGACATTTATTCTGCCATGATAAAGCAATCTCATGGCGCCTGGAAAGCTAGGTGTGCGTTCTTCATGCTTGCCGCCTCCACCCTCCTCTGCCTAGCCATGAAGTCAAGAAGCAGATCAGGGATGGATTGGTTTGCAACACCGACCTCTGAGACTTCTACCCTGCTTGCAGAATATCAAGGAAAGGAAAACGGACTACGGAGAAGAAGCAGTCTCAGCGGAAGCCAATCCTGACATTGTGCAGACAACGGCAGACAGCCCCACTGGGGGCGAGGCCGGTCACTGAGGGAGCCTGCTGGGAGGGCTGCAGCTCACCCTGGCCACTCCCTGGGATTGTTCTCTCTGGTTCCCATCCTCCATGAAGCAAGCAGCCTCTGCTTCTTGCTTCTGTCACCATGATGCGCTGGGTCACCCTGGGTCCAGAATCAGCGCATTTGTGGACTGTGAACTAAGCCAATAAAAGTAATTGCTCTGTTTTAGGCATTCCCTCCAGCATTTTGTCCTTTGTTATGGAAAGCTCATGAACACAGATTGGAGAAGTACATAAAGCCAATCTGCAGGGTAGAGAGGTAAGGAAAATCCTATTGATCTTTACATACCTTTACTTGTCCTTTAATAGTAATCTTGTTCACCCTCTAGAGTGAAACCATGTCAATGTGAGGATTATGTCTGATACATTTTCAAGGTATAAGATACTGAATGATGATGTGTAGAATGCAGTGATGTCTGGTTTATAAATTAATTAATTCATCTTATGCCTTGCTAGATAAGTGTTTTCAGAAATGAGGTCATCATCTCTGTAGATTGCTTGTCCTCATATTATTCTGGAACATTCATAGCCATGAAACCTTGGATTTATTTGACAAAATGAAATTTCTTTCATAAAGTTTAATAGTTGAATTTTTGTCACTCATGGGGCTTAAACTCGGGGCCTGGGTGCTGTCTCAGCCTTTCTATGCTCAAAGCTAGCTCTCTACCACTTGAGCCATAGCACCACTTCCAATTTTCTAGTGGTTTGTTGGAGATAAGAGTCTCACAGACTTTCCTTCCCAGGCTGACTTTGAACTGTGATCCTCAGATCTCAGCCTCTTGGGTAGCTAGGATTACATGTGTGAGCCACTAGCATCCAGCTTAATAATTGAAATCTTTATCATTAAAACTTTCCAGATTCTACACAACTGTTAGTGCATTCTGTGACAGGCTTAGAAAATAACACCCATTTTTTTTCCTTCACATATGTGTTAACCTGTGGCACAAATAGCTAGCAATCCAATACCCAATCCACCAGAAAAAGTAATGTACAATCCAACACTAAAGTTTCACTTGCTTGATCTGCCAGCAGATCTCATAGAAGAGTTCCTGAGAATGCCTAAGATTGGATCATAAAAGAGCCCTTTGTTCCCCTTCCAAACCAGCTCAAAGCTGATCTTTGAGTCTTGGGCTGTTTGACTAACTCACTCTACCAACCTCTCCTGTGTGCTGACATACTCTCTGGAACCACAGCAGAGACTCGCCCACCACCTATCTCTCTAGTCCAAATGCCATCTTCATTTTGTTAGGATTGGGTTATCAGATCCTTCCAAATCCCTCAACTTCTCTCTGGCAGAGATTCCTAAACACCATCCTCTATTCCTAGGCAAACCTGTCACGCTCTAGGCTTGATCATGACAGAAAACTCTCTTCAACTCACAATCTTTCCCAGGCTGTACACTCCTCTCTGTTCTGTTCACTAACAAGATACATCACAGCTCTGCTACCAAATGGTCTTTGATCCCCACAGAGCTGCCTTCAGATAGCAGCAAGGTCTTCCCTGCCTCCATTTGGAAAGCAAAAAGGAGAGAGATTGGGTCTGGAAAAAGGTAGGTGTTTTTTGTTTATCTAACAAAGAGGCAGAGTGATCTAAGAGCCAGAGTGCTCTTTTAAAGTGGCAATTGCACTGTGCCCCTTCTGATGCATTCATTCAGTTGGCTCAACAGTGGCTTTGTACTCTTTATGCTTTAGCTAGTAACCTAAGCACTGAGACTCATCAGAGAAGAAAACAGACGTAGATTCTTTCCCCAGGTCAGTTTACATGTTAGCCAGAGGATCAAATAAACATACAATCCATGTTCCATGAGTATAGTATGCAGAAGGGCTCAGGGACAGGATGACTGGTTGCAGAAGTTGAAGTGCTGAAGTGTGGTTAGGAAGGCTATAGGAGAAAGAATGAGAGAGGACAACTCATGCTGTGACACAGAGGAAGAACACTCCTGGATCGAGGAGAGGTCCTGGGGACCAAGTGACTGTATGGGGACAGCTATCCAGAATGACTGGAAAAGATGGACCTGCAAATCAGAGATCCAGGGCCATTGGGAAGGGAACTGCTCTAAGTGAACTGTCAGCTCCCTGGAAGGCTGCAAGTGGACAAGCAGGATTTGTGGTTTAGTAAGACCTTCTGTTCCAAAACTCAGAGTTTCAGAACAGAAGGTCTTTCTAAAGCCAGAAATGTTAAGTGAAGTAAGCCAGGCCTAAAGGTTTCCCTTATTTGCAATAACTTGTACATGTGTAGGACAAGCAGAAAAGGTCAAAAGCTATGTACATATGGCCATATAAGATGATGTGAAGTGCAATGAACCCCAAGATAGGGACACAGTGGTTTTGTCTTTCTTGCTATTGTTTTTAACGTATTTATAATGTACTATGTGATTTTTTTTGTTTCTCTTGTATGTTCTTCCCCCACAGTATAACCCCTGTTTCCACTCTATTTGATGTCAGTGCCCTGCATATTGTATATACATCTTTCTAATTTGGGGAGCAGAAGGGAAATAACAAAACCCTGCATCTTGTATATATATTTTTCTAATTTGGGGAGTGGAAGGGGAAAAAACAAAGTGCTGAAATAAGGATACAGGTTGACCCATTGTTAACAATGAGATGTACAAGACAGTATGTTCAAAACAAACTTTACAACTTGGGGAAGGGGAGGAGTTAAGGAGGTGGGAGGGAAGGGATGGTAGAGGAAAAACAAAGGAGAAGGTAACAATGCTCCATTGGAATGTACTCATTACCTTACTCATGTAATTGTAATCCCTCTGCACCGTATTTTTACAATAAAAAACCTCTGTTTTTTTAAAAAAAAGAAAAAGAACTTCTGGCTGCTGTAGTGACCAGGAGAGTACAAAAATAAGCAGCGACCAGGTCGGGCAGTGGCCAGCAGCCAGGTAAAAAAAGACTGGTTTAAATGTAGAAGGCCATCCCATGCTGAAGATGGTTACAGGAATGGTAGAATTTGGAGTATCTTATGCATGTAAATGAAAACCATCGCATAAAGGATCAAAGAAAAAAACAGAAGAGTCAAGAAAGGAGGAATGGCGCCATGGGTGAGTGGGGGTTGGGTCCTACCCATGCCTGTAATTCCCATGGCAGGCTTCCCGGTGCTCTGCAATCAGACACCTTCAATGGAGCACTGGGGCTGAGCATGAGCTGACATCTGCTCCCCTGGTCAGCAATAACTGTGGCCTTCCAACAGTCTCTGAAATAAGCTGCTCCTGACCTGTCTGCCCTTCCTGCTTCAGCCGCTCTCCTCCTACCTGCACTTGTCTCTCTTTTAATTAGCCATCAGGCCTCCTGTTAAATGTTATTTCCTCAAAGAAGTCTTTCCGGAGCCCTTAGTCTAAATCAGGAGCCTGCTGTCACAGACCGTGGTCAAGGCATTTTATGTCATTGCACATATTTCAAACTGAACTCTACTTGGAAGGGAGAGCTTGGGTTTAATGACTGTTCTCCCACTAGGCCCATGTTCCGGGAGCCCAGGGACAGTTCTGTCTGGGTCATAACCATGAACGTAATGCCAGGATTGTGGCAGCCACACTGTAATTCTGTTTCACTGTTGGACAAATGATCAAAGTATTTTAAGCCCAAATGAGTGACCTGCTTAGGCTGAACACCACTCTGCATGGAGAGCCGCGGAACAGAGGAAGTGAGGAGGGGGCTTCTGGATAACAGCTGGAGAGGCTCAATGCTAGGACAAGCCACCACACGGTCTTCTGACCCAGGTCACCGCTGGGAGAAGCAGGGAGTAGTGGGAGAACCCTGTGTGGGGTTTAATCCACCCAGTTCTTTGTATATTTTGTCACAGCAGCCCTAGATGAACAAGACACGGACTCCAGCGTAGGGAAGACATTTTGATGAACAAAAAAGACTTTTCCCTACTGATCTTGGATGGGACTCTGGCCTTGTTGGCCCAATTGTTTCAGCAACCATGGCCTGGAGAAAGGCCCTCAGCCACAGCCGAGCTGATTGTAAAGGCTAGGAAGCTGCTGGGATTGGCAGCTTATGCCTCTAATCCTGGATACATGGGATGTGGAGGGAAGGAGAAGAGTGATTCAAGGCCCATCCAGGCAAAAGGTTAGTGGTACCCCTTCTCAACCAACAAGTGAGGCATGGTGACATTCTGAGTCTCAGCTTCACAGGAGGAATAAATAGGAGGATGGTGGTCCAAGCCAGACTGGCAAAGAAAAGTGAGGCCCCATCCAAAGGATAACTAAAGCAAAAGTGACTAGGGCTATGAATCAAGTGGTAGAGCACTTGCCTAGCAAGCCTTAGTTCAGATCTCAGCACCACTCAAAAAATGGGGAATGGCACGTAGGGGACATCTACATCTCAGTGAGGCAGACAGTGAATTCAGAGGAAGAGATTTTTGTCAATTTGATTAACTAAGAGCTGAGCCATTGGCTTCGATGTGCTTTACCAAAAGACAGTTCATTGTTGCAAATATCAAAAACGATGCAGTCTTACGGGTTTCTTCCCTCCCCTGGTGTTCGGTAAGTACAGATTGGCTGAGGTGCTCTGAGCTCCTTCTGTGAGCCCCGCTCCCTCAGCTTCTCTCCTTGCCCTCTGTCCTGCTCCATCTGTCTCTAAATGCTGAAGTCTAAACATTTATTTCAGTTAGGATTGGTAGACATAGGGGAAAATCCTATCTTGGCACCTCTTCCTATTCCTCATCTTTCATTGCTCAATCTGCTTTTGTGTTTTTCAGCTACAAATGAAACATGCGAGTTCCGTTTTTCACTTGTGCTCCTTTTCATTCACACATATTAATTGTACAAAAGAGTTTCGTTTGGGTATTTCTATATATGCACATAATATATTTTGAGCAAATTCAACCCTTTCTGTTGTTACCTTTGCCTACCTTCTAAACAATTTTAAAGGGTCTCATTATTCTGTTTTCATGAATGGAAAGCTGTTTGTTAAGATTCTTTTGCTAATCATGGAGAGAAATGCATGCATAGTGTGATTTAGGCTCTCCACAAATTTAAACCTAACATTTTAGAAACTCTAAACCTTGGGTAGAGTGCAGTAAGAAACCTTTGGGTCACACTACTCAGCAAGTCCTCTTCCTTATCCCTCCCATCAGACCTAAGTTCATCCAATGAACATTAGTCCCTGTATATGAGTGACAGGTAGGCTATAGGCAGGCATTGCCTTCTTTCTCTACCGTAGTCTGCTCTCCATACTGAAGTCAAAGATTACCCTTGCCCAGATAGGAGTTAATCAACCCTCTGTTTAAAATATTTAGTCAGCTTTCTGTCACTACGACCAAACATCTGAGAAAATTAACTTAGGAGGGAAAAGATCAATTCAGCTCTACATTCTGGATGTTCAAGTCCAAGTTGAGGCCAACCCATTGCTCTGTGTCTCAAGTGTGTATCTGATAGCAACAGTGGGAAGTCTTTGGCACAGAAAATTGCTCACACCAGAAGCCAGGCAGCAAACGGGAGGAAAGCCAGACCAGGCTGAGGTCCCCAAACCCAGTTTGTGGCCACAGCCTAATAAGGTAAAGAATTCCCCTGATGGTTCACCTTCCACCACACCCAGCCTCTCCCAACAGTATCACCCTGAGGACTACAGCTTTAACACAACCACATTGTTGAAACCACAGCATGCTCTGTCTCACCTTCCCATAGCAGCCCTGGAAGAGGAAGTGCTGTGCATTTGCCCCCCTCCAGGGGGCAGTGTCACTCTGGCCGGATGTGGAAAGGAGGCTGACCATGCCCATTGGTACCTCATTGTCTCCTACGATCATGGGCTCAACACCAATCATCCCCAGGCCATGACCAGATTCTCCTCTGCAGCCCAGATTCACTTTCCCGTTTGCAATTCAAGCCTCTGGCTCTACATGCTTGCCATACACCATACAAACAGATCCTTCTAGTGGAGGTCGGCCTTGACCACATGACACCAAATTCTGGATAGCTTATAGGCTGGGTACCCATGGCACCTGTCTAAAATCCCAGCTATTCAGGAGGCTGAGATCTGAGAATCAAGGATAGAAGCAAGCTGGAGCAGGAAAATTCATGAGACTTTTCTTTCCAATTAAACACCGATGCGGGGGGGGGGGGTGTGGGGGGAACCAGAATTAGAGCTATGGCTCAAGTGGTAGACTGATAGCCTTGAGCACAAAAGCTCAGGGCCAGCACCCAGAGTTCAAGACCCAAGACTGGCACCAAAAAAAGATACTCTGAGGCTTTCACAGATTTCCATCCCCTCCAACATCTGACCACATGACATCAGATGCTTCTTCCGTGCCTCAGATCTTAGATCCCGTGATCTAAGATCATCCTGCTTTGCCTCATACCACCACAAAACACATCGCTCAAACTCTTTTGTAAAGATCTGTCCCTTTCAAATGTATTTAAATCCTGTTGAGTTTTCTTTTTGGAGTCCAGACTGGTTCATAAAATAAAATGCTGACAATGCTGATGTTAAGAGCCATGTGGGGTAAATTTGAACCCCGACTCTGTTACACCGGGGTAGGCTTTTATATTCATCTGCAAGATAAACGAACAATACCACCCTCATGGTGTATCAGTGCCATCGGGTGGATGGTGACGTTAAGGTCCGGCACGTGATTGGAACCATAGTCAGAAACCACTGTCAGGGGTTTCAAACGTGCCATGAGCTGAAGAATCGTAGCCCAGACCCAGCGGGCCCCAGCGTTGGCTGCTCTACTCTACTCTGGAGTCCCGGACTCCCATCAGGTCCTGCTGGGCTGGTCCCTCCTCCCCTCAGCTTTATCGACTCACTCATCCCCTCCTTCCTCCTCAGCACAGGGTAAAAGCACCAGGTCTTCCAACCCTGCTGCCTCAACACCCCTTTGCCCAGCAGAACTCTCCAAACTGACGCGAGACACACACAACCCCACGCCTTTCCATGAACTGTTTCTCAGCCCTCCGTTATCCACAAGACACAGTCCTAGCTCGGGGGCTGGCCGCAGACGCCATTGACAAGCAGTCTCCTGGCATGCATTCCTCCTGCTTGATCAAAATGCCACCTTTATGCCAAGCCCCTGAGCCCTGTGGCATTGCTCAGCAGACGCCAGGCCCTTTTTAATTTCCACGTGATTGCAGGTACTTTTGTCAAAGCCTGAGGGTACCTGACCCCTTATCTGACAGGTGACACCCCCTCCTTCCGGAAGCCTGCCTGAGCCCCCTCTCCCCCACGCAGGGGCTGGCTGTTGCCCACGCTTGGACTTCCATTTCTATCATCATTCCCATGAGTCTCTCTCTGCCCACTGTGGAATGAACATCTTGCATTCACAGCCATGTCTTGCTCATGATTAGGGCCAGAATCCCCAGGACACAGCTCACAAGAGAACAGAAAACGTGATTTCTCCCACCAGTGTTGGGATTTGTCCTGTTTTGTACTGATAAGGAGCACCCCCTCTCCTGTAGTGAGTGCAAAGCATCTGCTTAGAATGCAGGGTGGAGCCGGTACCCAGAGCCTGGCCTGTCAGCAGACTTGCCCTTCCTGGCACTTCACCTAATCAAGATGCTCACCTCAGAGTTCCAGTTACCAAGGGACAGAAGGCCTTGTTGGGCTGGGCCATCTTGGTTAGTAATTCAGGCCTGCACCACAGGCTGGATGCTTTATAAATATGACCTCATCAACAGGTAATAAAGAGCCTTCAGAACTAAGGAAGGACATGAGAGCAGAGAAGTTCAGCATCTTGCCCATGGGTAACACAGTAGCAACAGTAACAGCAGCAGTAGCAACAACAGTAATAGCAGTAGTAGCAGCAGTAGTAGTAGTAACAGAGATAGAGCCAAGGCTTGCGACTCCTAACAATTTTTATTTTCCCACACCACTACCTTCATGGCTGTACTGTAAGCACTCATTGTCCTTAGGAGACCTTCAGAGTGGAATCCCAAAAGGACCACACTACCTAGGGGTGTTCTGTTCTGCCTTTGATTCCACCAGGGAGAGATGAGGCCCTGTGGGTAGCTCTGTGCTCTCCACAGGGCGGCACCGGCTCTCCTGGAGAAGGCTTTTCCTCACAGGTCTGCTGCACATGTCCTCCTCCATCAGGGGTAGGAGGATCAAAGGCTCAAGGCAGCAGGCTCCGGAATTCACAGAGAAGAAGGTAAATGAACTAAAAAGAGGACGGAGAACTTGTTACAACACACTTACATTGGCTAGGAAAATAATCCACATTGTCCCTGTACACAAGCATTTGGGGAAGGGAAGTGTGCTAGAGAGAAGAGTTAATGATAATAATGGCCTTTTATAGAGAGAGATCAACTTTCATTAAAATGCCAGCGTTACCTATAGGTTGACCTCTGCTCTGACTTGCCAGTGCCACTGTGTTCACCAATTTGTCCTGCCAAGAGGGCCTTTCAATGCGGCTCTCAAATATTTATAATCCCCATTCCCTTTCAAGAGGGTGGGAAGGAATGCAAAGGATATCAACATATATTAATAAAGTAAGTTTAAGAAAGGATTGTTTCTGACAGAACCAGACAAGTCAATTAATTGATCTCTGGACATGCAAAGATAATTGTATTTCTGAGTCTATTAAGGCACATCAGGGCTGGTTAGCTAATTTCACGGGGAGTTAGCTGTCACCGGGCATTAGCTAGCGAAGGGAAACAGCAGGCAGAAACACACAATGGTGTTTTCTTTTGGGAATCACTGGATATAGGGTCCCACCATTTCAGATCAGTACAGGAAAGGCCAGTAACCTTGCTCAAAACGTATTTCCATCTTAGTACTGATGTGTAAAAAAATGAGATCTGATGATACAGGTTATAGGTCCTTTCTTTGAGGCTTTTTGGTGGATAGGGACAGATTTTTTTTCAATTCTTTTTCAGATCTTTGGACAGAAATCTTCACAGGGTGGAGGAGAGACAAGAAATGAATCTGATCATCAAACCATGAGAAATTTTATAAAGAAAAAGGAACTCGGATTTCTAGCCTATTCTGAAATAGAAAATCAAATATGAATTCATATTCAAGGATTACTGTCAGGTCCTGCCAGGTGCTGGTAGCTTATGCTTGTAATCCTAACTGAGATCTAAAGGGGCTGTGTTAGCTCAAGTCCAGCTCAGAAAGGAAAATCTGTGACACTCTTCACACCAATTAACCAGTCAAAAACCAGAAGTAGAGCTGTGGTTTAAGTGGTAGAGATCCAGCCTGGAATGAAAATGATAAGCAACAGGGGCTGGGAAGGTGGCTCAGTGGTAGAGTGCTTGCCTTGCATGCATGAGGCCCTGGGTTCGATTCCTCAGCACCACATAAGCAGAAAAGAAGTGGTGTTATGGCTTATGTGTTAGAGCACTAGCATTTCAGCTGAAGAGCTGAGGGACAGGGCATAGGCCCAGAGTTCAGGCCCCACAATTGACAAAAAAGAAAGATAAGCAACAGCACCCAACAGCACCCAGGCCCTGAGTTCAAGACCTAGTACTGGCATGAAAACACTGGCACATATGCACATGTACACACACACACACACACAGAATTGTGGTAATAATAATAATGTTAGCTCCATTTCAACAGTATTAAAAATGAAGCTTCCTGCTCTCTTAAATAGATATAAATGGGAAACTGGTTCTGATTATGGATGGATGATTGGCAGATATGCATGGGACAGGTTTGGGAATTAATGTTTCATCTAAAGATCATTTCTAAATGAGAAAATTATTGCACTGAATACGAAAAGAGATCTTCCCTCCTGTTTTCACTAACCCAGCATCCTCCTGCAAATAAGAGATTTCTGTAGCTTCTTACAGCCGAAGGTTGTGTTAACGGGCATGCACATTCAATCGCTTTTTGAGGCAGAGGAAAAATCAGGGACCCAAGGTGAAGAAGAAATTAGAACCTCGTTTGTTTTACAGTAAAGATATTTAAAAGGAAAGGCTGAGGTTACTTCATGGGTGGGATCTTCACTTCATGCAAATCCAATCATTTGCCTCCTGAGAATTACAGGAGACTTTCACAAGTGCTGTGGGCGCTCTTCGTTTAGTTGTCTGGAACTCTCAGCCCTCCAGACAGCTCTAGTGAGCCGGATCAGGTTCACAACAACTACTACAAACAAGCCACTACCTCACAATGGGTGAGTGGATCAAGAAATAGAAGTGTGATACCTATAGATGTATACACACATATAGATGCACCTATATGTATAAATACGCCTTCATCAAGAAGGATAATATTGGTGTCATTTGCAGGAAATGGTTGTGCCTAGGAAATATCATATTAAGCGAAATAAGTCAAGTTCAGAGAGACAAAGAATGCATGTTTTCACTCATATGTGGTAGTTAGTTCTACATTATAATTATGTGAAAACAAATACAGGCCATATGCATCCGTACATAAACAAACTGATTAACATATGGCACAGGCCAGAGAGAATTCCAACGGCATAACTCCTTTGAACAACAAACTTGCAGTTAAGCAAACTGAAATTCAGGAAGCTGGCACATGTGTGGGTTACAGGTGGGGAAATCAAGGGAGGACAGACACGTGGATAGAGGAAATTTGGCAGAAACAGAAGACCCAGTGCATATATGTGGAAATAGAACCAGGCAATGTGAGGTGAGGGGTGGGTTTGGGAGAGATGGGGGAGACTGGTAGAAGGGGGTGACCCTGCTCAAGATGCATGGATTTCCTAAACTGACATGTTGAAATACAACCCTTGTACAGCTACTTAAAGATGATGATGATGATGATGATGATGATGATGATGATGATGATGATAAGAAGACATGCTTCCCTGAAGTTCAGATATAGCTCAAAGGAAAGAAAACTTGTATTTCTAAGAAGCTTCCAGGTGAGGGCAACTCTGATGGCCCATGGACCATACTTTGAAGACAGTTGATAAAAACAGCACATTCGAAATTAAGGATCTGCTGGACACCGGTGGCTCACGCCTTGTAATCCTAGCTACTCAGGAAGCTGAGATCTGAAGATCACTATTTGAAGCCAGACCAGGCAGGAAAGTCCATGAGACTCTGATCTCCAATGAACCACCAGAAAACCAGAAGTGGTGCTGTGGCTCAAGTGGTAGAGCACTAGCCTTGAGTGAAAAAGCTCAGGGACAGCACCCAGGCCCTGAATTCAAGCCCCACACCCAACAACAACAACAATGGTATTAGGAATCATCTGCTATTGATATAATGTAATAAAGATCCATGTGGCATCCTCTGTCATTGAAGTAATTGCTAAAACAGCAACATGAAACTCAGGTCAAGCAAACAAAAGCTATTATTTCTCCCTCAGTAGGCATCAGGCATTGCCGGGCGCTGGCCACATAAGGTAAGTTCAGATCCTCACTCTTACAGAGAGTCTATTTGCCAAGCGTGGTGCTTCGTGCAATAATCCCAGGATGCAGGAGGTAAAGGACAGGTAAAGGCTGGAGGATTATGAGTTTTAGATCAACTATGTAGTGAAACTCTGTCTCGAGAGAGAGAGAGAGAGAGAGAGCTTACTTTTACTGAAGAGAAGACAAGTTATATACAGCATCCCTAGTCTTCCCTAGCATCCCTGTATAATAAAATCAGAATGTCCTAAATAAATCATTCCTCTTACCTCCTCCTTCTCCCAGACCCCTTCCCTTCTTGTATAGTCCTGGAGTTAAAGCCAGTTAAACACCCTACCACTGAACTGCTTCTCCAGCCCGTTAGTATTATGGTTCATTTTTTTCCTCATTGTTGTTTCTACTTTGTGCTTATACTGGGATTTGAACTCGACTTATATGCTGTCCTTTAGCTTTTTCACTCAAGGTTAATACTCTACAAGTTGATCCACAGGTCCATTTCTGGCTTTTTGGTAGTTAATCGTGGATACGAGTCTCATGGACTTTTCCTATCTAAGCTGGCTTTCAGCTGTGATCTTCAGATCTCCAATAGGCATACAAGTGTGCGGCATCAGTACCTGGCTTGTAGTTGGTTTCTAAGATAGTGTCTTAACTAACTTTGCCTGGGTTTGGCCTTATGTTCAAGACATCCTGAATACCTGGAATTACAGGTATGCACCACCACACCCAGCTTCACCTTTGGTTTCATTCTTCACTCATTAATTCATAGTTGATGAATTAATCTTGGCGTCCCAGCTGAATTCTGCTTCCTGATACTCAGCATTTGCTTTTCCAGATCCTCCACACGGCACACAGCTGTTCCCACCTTTCCTTCTATAATTTTTTTCCACAGTCCCTTCTCTTATTCTGATAAAATTAGGTCAGTCATTCTGTGCATCTTCATAGTATCCCATGTCCCTCTTGGTAAGAGAGCCTATCAGACATGGTGGTCATTTTCAGCATATGTATCTGTTATTCTTCATTAGTGGAGAGATGCTCCAATATCTATCTTAGTGATTGTGAGAACAATGCCATAGAAAATGACTAACTAGGTCTGTGGTCATGGATATGTGAGCAGATGACTGAACACAGCATCTTCTTAAAGATGACCTTTAGGAATATGGAACTGGCGAGAATTTATGAAATCTGGGCTGAATGTAGTAGGTAAATGCCGATCTACAAAAATGGCTTCGAGGATAATTTATTAGAGTTGGAGCTTGCATATAGAATTTTCAAGGCAGATACTACATTAAGAGGGTCAGCAACAGTGTGAGCGGTGACAATAAGATGAACCAGCTTAAGGTCAAAGGTTTGGGGCCCTGAGTAAAGGAGCAAGAACAAGAGGAACACAGAGGGATTTCAGAAGCAAAATGATCCCACTCACCCTCTGAGTGGGAAGAGCATACTAGCAACCATGACAATGGAGACATTATCAACTGGTACCATGCTGGTCTGTGCATGTGTTCATTCAAGGGTCATAAATCCCTTCAGTCCCTACCCTTGTAAAGCCAGTGAAATTATTTGGTACCTGACAGGACAGACACAGATACTCCTGTGCATCTCATATACTTCTCATTGGCTGCCTGTATGGATAATTGGGTATGACCTATAAATAATGGTATAAATACTCAAATAGCTCTTGGCTCTTATTCAGATGGGTTCCCTGGGGTCTTTTTCATTATCATTTTATAGATCATAAATAATTGGCTCCATGTGTTTTGAAGGGCTGCTCTCGGGTGCCTTGGGTTTCAAATTCAAGTCTCACAGTCGGGGTCAGCAGAACTTCTCTCCCCTGTTGCTTTGTTAGCCTGACTCTGACTGTGATCATGGGAGTAACATCTCATGATGTTTGCTGACTGCTTTGAGGACAGATTTGCCTTTGGGAATTAGCCTCCGTCAACATAGACTTGGGGTGAATGCAAGCTGGCTGTTTGCTCCAAGCAAACATTACCAAAAGGCAGTATGCATGCTGGAACTGGGGGGGGGGGGAATCCAAAAATATATAAATGGGCAAGAAGCCAGTAACTTCTTGAACTGGGTGACTTCTTGGGCATTATTCTAAGTCTGTATCCAGGTGTATCCAATTTAATATCCTACAAAAACTCAAGAGACGTCTCGTTTCTCAGCAGACCAAGGAACAGTAGCCTGTAACACAAGATGGAGCCACAACGGACACTTCTCATCAGCTGGATAAACTGGGTGGATGTGGGAAGGTCACAGGCAGACTTGGTCTGAAGAACGCTGTTCTCCCCCTCTCTTGTGAGTTCCAGCCTAATTGTCACTATTTCCTAGAGGGAGGATCTGAAATGTCCCTTAAAGTCTGATGAGTCTTTGGAGGGGCAAGTGTAGACTGTCCCCAACCAGTCCACGTGCTGGTTTAATGCCCAATTTGGGGCTATGAAAAAGTCATAGGAACTTTAAGATGTAGAGTCTAGTAGTGAGAATGAATGACCCAATTCTTTAGAAGGATATTTGGGTTAAGACTTAAGCACTGATAAATACTGCTAAGAATGTTCATGAGAGGCCTTTAGTTGAGCATCCTGTCCATGTTTTCTTCTTGTTTAAGTTAGGTTGGGGGGAGGGGATGTGGTATGACTTATTGGCGATTGTCAGACCCTTCTCTGGTGCCCGGCTGCCCTCGGTAGAAAGTTGTCAGGCAAGAAGACGTGCTGCCGTGATGGAAGCCAGGCTGCTTTGAACCCTGCCAGAATGCCTCAGAGGAAGTACACTTCCACTGCAAGAACGTCTGCAAGGCAGCTGCAGCTCCTGCTCCTGGTGGTTCTGCTACAGTCGTGACCACTTCAAACAACTTGCGCCAGCCTCGGCCATCACAGCCCTCGGCAGACCTTGGCAGACCCTTCTCACCCACAGCTCTTCACCCTCACAGATGAGAGGGTCCAGAGCAAGAGCTTTCCCAAGTAACTCAACACAAGGCTTATGATTGGTCTTCCTCTTCCTTGTATAAGGATTGGTACAACGAGAAGCTGTGTGTGGTCGGTGTAAATTGTCATCTTACTTTTGCATGCCATGCCTCCTGGGCCTGGCTCCATGGCTGTTTAGTTCACAGCCAGGAAACGCCCTCCGATGCTGCCAGGTGGTGCTGCAATATTAGGTTCAATCAAAGGCCTCTGGTAGCCAGGTGCCACTGGCTCACGCTTGTCATCCTAGCTACTCAGGAGATTGAAATCTGAGGACTGCAGTTCAAAGTCAGCCCAGGCAGGAAGTCCATGAGACTCTTCAACTAATCACAGAAAAAGCTCCAAAGTGGAGCTGTGCCTCAAGTGGTAAAGCAATAGAGCTCAGAGGACAGTGGCCAGGCCCAGAGTTCAAGTCCCAGAACTGGCAATAAATAAATTGAATAAATAAATAAATAAAAGGTCTCTGGTATGTGGTCATTTTCCCTTGACTCTCAGGGGTGTCACCCTCGGTACAACACGCTGAGCTGGTAACAGCCAGGGCATCGGCAAGAAGGTGACTGGAGAGAACTAGGGAGGGAATGCAAGAAACTACAAAAGACACAAGACATACGGAGAGGATGGAAGATAGCAGAGGAGTCCTCCGAGGAGAGAGGGCTGTGAAGAGCTGAAGTCAATGAGGATGGCAAGGCCAGACACAGCAAAGCTCACCAGAGATGCAGAGGGTGAAGGACGAAGGGCCGGACCCTGGAGGATAAAGAGCTCCTGAGACTTGGGCATCCCATTAGCTGCCAGTGATGGTCTCAGCCACTGGGGACTGCAAAGGCCCAAGGCTCACACTGACCACCGAGGGCTGGCAATCAAGGCCAGAGAGACACAGCAATAACCCTCTAACCCGAGCTCCTAGAGGTATAAATCTCAGGTTTCTAGAGCTATACACTTCTAGTTCTCAGTGCTCACAGGAATACACCTCTGAGTGTGTCAGGCTAGCTCATAAATCTGTAGCCATCAGAGGCCCAGGACGGCTCCTCATCTACTCAAAACTCCTATCTGAGCAGAGCCAGAGGACCCGTGGCAGCCAATGGCACCAACGTGGAGGCTTTGGGTCATGGCAGGTATTACATTCAAGGGAACTGTGGGACCCAGGTCTCTTCTTCCTCCTCCTATTTCTCTTCAAAATGATGTGAGAAGTCATTTGGCTCCTCTACATATTTCTTTTGTTATTGTGCCAATACCAAGGATTGAACTCAGGGCCTCACAGTTTCACTCAATTTTTTCATCCACCACTTCAGCCATGCCTCCAAGCCTAGCATTTTGCTGGTTAATTGGAGATAGAGTGTCTCAGACTTCTTTTTTGTTTGCCTGGGATAGCTCTGAACATGATCCTCCAGATGTCAGCCTCCTTAAGTAGTGAGGACTCCAGGCGTGAGTCACAAGTGGCTTGTTGCCACCACATATGTCTGCTCTTAAGCGCTGTCCTGTCACAGCCACCGGGAACTGAAACTATGGGCCAGGGTAAATATCTGCTCTTCATACATTTGTTATCTCAGGTGTAAGACATATAACTCACAATCCCAACAATCCTATGTAAATGCACATTTAATCATCCATCCTCTTACCCCAGAAGCAAACCAGCTCTCCCCAAACCTTCAGTTTTTCTATTCATTCACTTTCTGCCACAAGCTACCCCAGGGCCTCATCTTGCCCACCAGGCTTGGATTGCAGCCATCCCTTCTCCATGGAACACTTGCTGGGTAAAATAATTATACTTCACTCTAAGCATACCTCCTGTGGGATTCATAGTGGAAAAAAAAATCTTTGGCTCTTGACCCTAAGGGATCATGCTGTCAGAGACTCCCCTGGAAAAAGCTGAGTTCTGGTTGGCATCGTTCCCAGCCTATCCATAGTTCCCTGAAGGTAGGATACAGAAAGTTGGTAGCTATTAACTTCAAGGTTTTATAGCTGATCAGATCTTATGGACTCTAAAACTCTCTCCATCCCCTGAGAGGCATGATATCTCCATGTGTTCCTCGGGCTCTTCCATTGAAGTAACTGCCCAGACCCCGCTTCATGCATTTTAAATCATAATATTATGTCCTCAGCCACATCCGAAGGATTTATCTCAATAAACACACTCCCGGGGAACATGAGATGTGGTAATTAAGAGACAGAAGCTCGCCAGAGTATTTATGATGCAGTGGATAAGTTGTGTTGAACATTTTATAATTTGCATGCTTATTAGTAAAAAATATGTTTGAGCCTATGACCCTGATATTTGCATATTTAGTTATAAATCACGTGTATGTACCATTACACAACTTATAGCATGCATTAGGAATACAGGAAAAGATCTTTTAGGAGATAAGGATGCAATAACGTATGGCATAAAATAGATACCATATGCATTAATACCTTACCTTTTTCTTATTAAAAATATAATACCACAAGTTCTAGTTCTAGACTTACTCAACATTAAATTTGACAGTGAGTGCGGATAACAAAAACCATGCAAATCAAGTATTACAAGCTTGTTGAATGAGTCATGATTTTTACTCTCATTTTCAACCCCTTACAACTTCACAAGGCTCTCTTTATATTTTAGATTTGCCATTTTTTAAGCTTTGCTCTTGGTGATTATTTCATATAAGACTGTCAATATCTCAAAGCCTGAGCTACAGCTTGGATGAGGTGCATGATGAACAGCGATTACAAGTCAGTATATCAAAGAGGTTTGAAAGAAACCCAAATCTCTCATCCTACTGATTGTTGGATCTGATTATCTTGTCATTTTTAATCACAATGTGTATTATCAACACATGTGGCAAGTAGGGAGTCATTCTGGCATTTCCTGGGGTTTGTTAGCTTTCCATTATTAATATTATCTGCACTTCATGATTCTGTGAGTGTACCCTAAGGACTGTGAAATTTAACCTAGAAAACAATTCATATTGGTGCCCTGCTGGCCAGTCATATGATGGCATCTTGCCAGGTGGAGGTGATGTCACCCTATTCATGGTGTGACACCTGAGACGCTGAGCAGAGCTCACAACTGTGTGTCCTTCGGACAAAGGAAAGTCTTCTGGGCCAATCTATGGTCTAATTACTTATATAGCTTGATTTCCTTGTTATTTCTGGCTAAAAAAAAGTTGTAAGTCAAAGTTGTGCTCTTTTCTTCCCAAATTCTGTTGGTGCTCATGTATGTATGGAAGCCCATTTGAAGACCAATCTTCAGTGATGGAAAATAATTCAAGACCTGGAACTAAAAAAAGACTTGGTGTCAGCCTGCCTCTCCACTAGGCTGTTGTAAGGCTGTGGGCTCTCCTACCGCCTGATGGAGCTGCCTGTTGGAAATGAAGACTGTATTGCCCATCTCTTCACATGGGGATAATGGATAGGAATGTCTCTAATGCCAGAATAACACATGATGTAATGAACACTGATTTCCTTTTCTCACTAATGTGCAACATGAAGAACACAGAAGAGAAAAAGAGAGCCTAGAATCCAAATAGAGCCTAGATGCCCAAGGTTTGGCCTCAGCCCAAGACTTTCCACAAATGACAAGACATGGGATCAATCTATGGATGAAGAAAATAACACCCCCCCCCACACACACACATGAGAAGTCAGTCCATCAAGAAGACTCACTGAGAAGGTGCATATAAAGATGCCAAATTCAGAGTATATCTTCAAGACAGTGGAAACAACTACATTTATGTTTCCCCCATACATTGCTGTATTTCATTTTATTCAACCAAATGCCCATCGCTGGAAGAACAATGCAAGAAATGGTGAACAAACTTCAGGAAAACATTCTATTATAGCTTTCTGCCATATGTGGTTGAAAGGTTACTATATCTTTCTTTCTGCACATTTATTATTTCCATAAGTTTTTTTTAAAGCTCTACTTTGAAAATACCGTTTGGGTTTTCCAAAGATGTAGGCATATGTTTTACAGCACATGGTTTTCACAGATAGCCCCCCAAAGGGACACCTTTTGATTCAGGCTACACAAGTGAACATCCCTCTCTGTGAATTTATTTCCCTTTAAAATTGCCATATTTACAGGAAAGAGTAACTGAGGAGAAAAAAGAAAGCAGTGCGGAGAGATCGATATGCAATTTATTTTCATATGCTAAAAGGCTGGATTTACCTTGAGGCAGGGAAATTAATAAACATACTTTATTAATTTCCAATGTTCCATAACCTGACCTCAGCACCCCTATCTTATTCCAGAAACACACAGCCACACACCTCTCCACACACAACAGACAGACAGACAGTGAAATATACTCACCCTCGCTGAAAGAGATCCACATTATAAAATTTATGTAGCTCTACAGAAAACTCAACCGTTCCTTGTACTTCAGACATGATCTTTGTGGTTCATTACCTGAAAAATAAAGAAATGAACAGCTGTAGAGGAAGGCATCCAAACACAAGAGAGTTGGGCTTCCCCAATAGGAAACCAGACCATATTTCCATGGACAGGACTATCTGACCCACGGAACAGGCACTGAGTGTCTGCTGTGTGCCACCATGCAGGGGTCCTTGTGGTTAGCACCCGGAAGCCTGAGATATAGACCCAGGTGTCCTAACTCCACTGGGCTGCTGCGTTCCCTCCCCTCCACGTCAGGCCTGTGAGGGCCACACCAGCCCAGCTACCATCACATCCTTCCTGGCTCAGAAATCCCTCCTCTCCTGAGTTTGGCTATGTGACCTTTGGCAAGTTGCTAAGCCTGTCTCTGCCTCGAAGCAGTCTGTTACAGCAAGAGTGGTAATGGTGAACAACCTTGATAGATGGTGGGAAGATTAAATAAGCACACCCCACTGAGCACGTAGCAAACCGTACACAGTGCCTTGAAGGCCACTGAAGATGGATACTCTATTACGGATACCATAAGTAAAGGTAGCTACGGAGACGGGGGAGCATAATGCTCTATTGACCTTGAGGAACAGAACACGTGGCACTATTGAAAGGCAGATCCCGAACCTGAGGGCAGGTTACTCATTCTCCAAGCCATGAGACCTGAGGGCTAAGACATAGGGAGTTGGGTGGCAAAGATGAAGAGAATGCACAGAATAAAAGTATGGGCAACCAGGATGAAATGCCAACCCAGCGGGAGAGTGGAGGCAGGCCGGGGAGCTGAGAACAGGGGTCACCCAGATGCTGGGGATCTGGAGGACAAAAAAAAGAACAATTAGAATGGATTGAGCACTTCCTGTACTCTTGGTGGCTTACAAAGTGTGCCAGAAACCTGCAGGAGAGTCACAGACTGGCCTGCTGGACACACCAGAGGCGGCAGAGGTCATAAGCTCCACCCAGTTTTGCCCCCAAAGCAGTTCAAGAAAATGCTGAATGGAGGGACCAACAAATAAGAGGCGCCCTCTTATTCTCCCCTTTCCTCATCCTATGAAAAGCAACACCTCCACGCCCCCATTTGCTTACCACCCTGCAGTCCCAACCGCCCACACCTGCCAGCCTTCTGAGTCTGCGCTTGTGCTCGTCAGCCTTGAATCTTCTCCATCCCCGTCCTCACACGTTAGACTCTCCAGACCTCAGACTCTTGACTACTAACCACATGACAGGCAGGGGCATGCGGTACCAGTAAGTAACATGGGGCAACGTCAGAAAACAGAGCTGTGATGAGCGTGTGAATAGGGGAAAGATGGTAGAAGTCAAGGAGGAAAAAAAAATTCACAACTCAAAACAAAACTGGAATCAGTTAAGAGTTGGTACCTTGCCGTAGGTTACTGTGGAAGAAATGGCGTTCTTCGTCATTGGTGGTATCTAAAGAAAGGTCAATAAGGTGAGACTCTTCTAGACTGGTCCAGGACTGAGGACTGGCACAGAACAGTTTGTGCTGTGCATGTGGGGCAGGCTGGGGAGGAGGGAGGGACAAGAGTCGGTCTGCATCCACAGCAGGTCGGGGCCTTATCTGGCATCTCAACCTGCCTCATGATTAGGGCCAAGGACCTCCCTCCAATAAATAAATAATTAAATAAATAAATATCAGCGAAAATCACTCCAGATGTGATCCAGGAACATGCACTCCAGGAGCTTCCTCTAATTCCAGCTAGGACAGGAAACTGTCTGCAAAGCTGATCGTGGAGCTGGAGACTGGAGGAAGATAATCCATTTCCCATTTGTGCATCCCAGGGAGAGTGAGAATGTACCTTCTCTCACAGCAATTAAATTCCTTTTCATTTAGAGTTTTTTAAAGCTTCTGGATTAATAAACTACTGTGTGAAAGGCAACCAGGCTGGTATATGAAAGTGTGTGTCTGTGTGTCTGTGTAGTTTTAGGAGAAACCCGCCAAGACTCAGGTATTTATCTTACGATTTAATTCAAATTACAAAATCCCCAAAGCTTCAGCCTCCTCTTCTGTAAAACTAAGACAATACTCAGCTCAACAGCTAATAAAAGGTTAATCACACATGTTTGTGTCGGCCATCCCATAACAGAACGTTTAAGCCATTAAGGATGTCTGTTCCTGTGGTTTTTATTATTACAAAGAGTTTTTAATTGACCGTGTCAGTTTATGAGTACAATGCATCCTGAGCACGCGCTTGGATGACTGTGTGAACACTTCATTTGAACTTTCTTCTCACTGATCCTGCCTTTCTGTGTGTTCCACCTTCCTCCAGTTTTATGCCACTATTACCCAGAATTCTGCAGTCAAGGGCATTAAAAAACCAGAAACACAGTAGCAATAGAGGAGAGTATGTCTTCCTTCTTCCTACCCTGTGCCCTTGCAGCTCTTGCTCCAAGTAACAGGGGTGGGGAAAGACCCCCTTCCTGGCATTGGAGCCATCCATAGGGATCACAAAGATCTAGAATGTTCTACCACATGCTCTGCCATCTGAGCGTCAATTGGGTGCCATTCTCAGAGACCCACCATATTTAGTTCATAAAATCCTCTCTCTGTAGGACCATATAAAATGATACTTATCAAAATGAATGCCAAGAAATGGAAACAAGAGGTTTTTTTATTGTACTGTTTGCATTCTTTCTTTTTTTCTCTTTTTCCCTTTGGTTTATTCTCTGTTGTCACTGTTTTTTTTTTATTTTTGCACCTTTTGTCTTATACATAAGTTTATCTGATTGGGAGAAGGAAGGGAAATTGCATAAATGGTGAGACAAAGGATTGACCCAATGCAACAGTGATACTCACTAGACACTGTGTTGGAAATGAGCCATATATCGAGGGGGAGAAGTGGGGAGTGGGAGAAAATGAGGGCAGGGGGGACACCATTCAGAAAGAAATGCACTCATTACCTGACTTCTGTAACTGTAACCCCTCCGTACACAGTAAAATTTAAATCAAAAAAATCCTCTCTGTGTGTCAAAAACCAACATCAAGGGAGTGCCGGGCACCATCTTGGATTCCCCCTGCCACCTCCATGCCGATCTCTGCACAGATGTACCATGTCCAGCACCCTCTCCATCCTCTTGCTACAGTGACCCTCTGGAGGAGCAAACAGCTCCTGTTCTGCACCCTCTCCCCCTCAGCACTTCCTCTTTGCCTTCCACATAATTCAAGAGGCATCTTATCAGCCATGAGCTTCTCACTCACCCTCTAGGCACAATGCTTCCTCTCCAGGCAGCATGCGAACTGTAACTACAGCATGCAATATTTCAAGGATCCTTTATCTGCATGAGTCCCAGGGGATGGCCAGTGGTGACTAAAGCCAATCATGCGTAAGAAGACCTCCAGCTTTGGCTGGGAAGAGGAGCAGCCATGGCTCCTCAGCAGGAGTACCCACTGTATTTACTTCTAATTTCAATGCAGTTGGCAATGATGCCAAAGGTCCTTCATGCCAGCGAAAGCAAACAAGTCAGGCCTTTCTCTTAGCCTCTGAGTTCCTGGGGACTCTGAGCGTCTACTGATCTCCATGCCAGTCAAACACTGAGTGATGGATTTTACTTTTCATTAAAATCAGTCTGAACCTTGTGATTAGTTATGTACATGTGTTGTAAAGCAATCTCAGTCATCTCTGAGGAAAATGGGTAAAAATATTAATACTCTTTTGGAAATACTACAATTCCTGTACTTTATTATATATTGCTTGTGGTAGGGGGGAATTCCTTTCCTAACATATTTTCATTTAAGTGTAACTTTTCCTTAAAACTTCAGTATTCAAGGTATGTGGCTTTGTATATTTTAAATGAATATAAAAAAGTACATTGACCTTCACAAATATCAGCGTTTATAGAAAGGGCACATGACACGAATGTGCTCAGAAGACAGGGCAGTAACTTGCAGAATTACAACATGGTAGAAAGAGGAGGTGCAAGAAAAAGCCTCTCATAGCTCAGCGAGTAACAATGAGCACAAAGAGCAAATCCCCAAGCAGGGGCCATCAGCAGCCGCACCAGGGCCTAGAACCTCTTGTCAGAACACCATGCCTTTGCTCTAGGGTCTGCCTGAGAAGGGACAATAGTGAGATTTCCCTAGCTACTTATTTCTGCAAGAAGTAAATGATTCCCCAGAATGCCTGGCTTGATTTTTTCTAGAGAATCTGTCCAGCTTTGGCCAAGAAGTCTCAGGAGAAATGAAAAAGTGCTGTTCTTCACAGAGGTCCTGAGATCAAGCCCCCACAGATAACACAGTGACGGAATACTATACAATATAATAATAATTAGAAGTACAGATAAGTAAATGTTATTGAGGTATATCTTAGGTATGTTGTGAATGGTGTTCCTTTGTGCATACAATTTATTCTAATAAAATTTCTGCCAGGCATCAGTGGCTCATACTTGTAATCCCAAATACTCACGAGGCTTGAGATCTAAGGATTGTGATTCTAAACTAGCCAGGGCAAACAAATCCAAAATATTTATCTCCAATTAACTAGCAAAAAGCCAGAAAAGGAGGTATGGCTCAAGAGGTAGAGTTCTAGCTTTGAAAAAAGAAAAAAAAGTTCTGGAACAGTCTCCAAGCCCTAGGTCAAGCCCCAAACTGGCTGGCACACACACACACACACACACACACACACCTTTCTACGTGACTCTGTTTTCCTAATTGCAAACTGTGTTAGCACCTAGGATATAATAAATGTGTTACAGATAAAAGCTATTGTGATAAAACTAATTTTGTAGAAATGATAGGAAAAAACAAATACTCCCCTTCCACAAATGTGCTTCCTGTACCTGCAGCCCAGCGGCTCCCTGGGGGCTGCTAGCTGGCTGGGGCAGGAGGAATTGTGCTCACCACCCAGAAGTTGCCCTTCAAGCAATCCCGTGCATTTAGCATGTTCGTGTTTAAAGCATTGTCTCTCCACTAGAGTAGACATCAAAACATGGTGCGTAGGTTTATTTTTCCCACACAATGACAAGTTCCTGCTTTTCCAGTGAGTTCTAAATCCTTCACTGTTAGGTAGTGTATCACTCAAGTCTTTATCGTCTCCTAGAAGGAGAACTGACTCATCAGCTAGGGTTGGGTGGAAGCCTCCAAGTACCAAAGATAAGAACGCTCCAGCCAGTGTTGCACCCTGTGGAGCTGTCTCAGGGCACGGAGCCGTCCTCTGTGCACCTGACACCTGGAGCCACGCACTGAGAAGCCAAGCGCAAGCCCGGAGTGGTGTCGGTTCTCCCACATCTCACCTTCTAACAGGCGTACACCCACAGAAACATTAGGTGAGGACACAAAAAGCACCCAGAGTTGCCTCTAGGATAGATGGTAGGGAATTACTGAAGAAGCAAGGACTTGAAGTCTGCCAAACCTGACTCACAGCCTCATCATGTCACAGGTCACCTTCATCCAGACGTAGTGGTCCTAGTTTCCACATTGGAAAGCCCACAGTTGTAATGACAATATTTTCTCTTTTGGAAAATTGACACAAATGTCTATCTTTCCACAATGTGAAAGCTTCCCAGTAAACAGTGGATAACAAGGACATTCGAATAATTAGTTAGAAGAACTAGTAATACACATATGTACATATATAAAATGTGTGTATACATACATAGTGTGTGTGTGTGTGTGTGTGTGTGTGTGTGTGTGTGTGTGTCTATTAGGTAAAAGAATTAAGCTAAGATCAGTTTCAGTACTGAAAGAAGTCTGACTTGCAGGATTTAGGTTCTCCCAGTGGGAGAACCATTTTAGAGCTGGGTGGTAGACAGTGTCTATGGCTCAAGACCCCCAGGGTCCAGCCTTGGGAGAGACACACGGGCCTCCAGACCACAACCACCATGGCTAGGTTCAAATTTGGGTTCCAATCTTCCTGGTGAAGACATGGCTTTGTCTCTCCACTTAGAGAAACATAATACAGTGGGGCTGATAATTGTACCTTGTGTTAATCAGGGATGGGAGGTCTCCCAGCAACAATAGAAATGATTAGAGCAGGGAAAACAGGTGACGGTCACACCTGCCTTCAAAAGCTTGCACTCCCTGTCTCCAGGAGCGTGTCGGCAGATGCTTCCGGCCCCAGAAGCCGAAGAGGGGATTCCTGCTCCGGGATGGAGTTTTGAGTACACGTCCTCTATACTTGCTGACGGCTTTGAGCGTCTATGAATATCACCCTGTCTAATTTTAAGGCTCTGCCCTCGTTAATGGCTATAAATGTTTCAAGAGCATCTCCTTTTCAGAGCAGCAGTGCACCCATTGCAATTCTTCATGAATCGCAGGGAGACACGTCAGCAGGCTCAGCATCCACTCTGTCATCCTTAACCCTTGGCGCTCATGGGCACTATGCAAGTATGAATACCTCCTGTGTCAAAGCCCCAGTGTGGCACTCACTCCTGTGAGCATCTCTCCCACCTCTCGCTAGACAGATAAGAAATGGGAAGACTGGATATGGCATGCTCTAGTCACACACAGAATATATACCTCAGAACGCCTGTCTCCCAGTTTCTAGTCTAGCTATCTGTGCATTTGGGGTGATCAAATGTTGTCACACCCATGACTAGAAATAACCCAAAGAGGCAAAAATAACAAGGGATAATCCTCCTACTATCTGCTCAAGAACAAGGAAGAAGTGGATGTAGGTGACATTCACCATTCTACCAGGAAGAGTTGGCAGAAAACGCAGATTGCTCATCTACATTTTTGGAAGAACATCTGGGCGGCCTTGGGGCTGCCACACAGCAGTCTGACAGAGGAGCCACCAGAGCGTCTTGAATGCCTCGGCCCAGAGCATGTGTGGCTCTGTGAGACCACATGAGCAGACCCACCTTCCACACGGACGCAGCCCCAATGCCAGTGCACACCTAGCCCAAGCAAGACCTTATCAAGAACACAAAGGGCTTCAAACTCTGGCTCCATCCTCTCTCACCATATCCCACCTACCCAACAGGGCCTCTCCACTCATTCGCAGTGGAATGCTCTACCTTCTCTGAAAACTCTCTGTGCTGTATCTATCCTGTTTCCGTATAGGCCGCCTTTCACCTCTATGTGATGGGCTCTCAACTTTTAACCCTCCAAGCCAGCTTCCCAGGAAGACCTGAGCCCCCTGTGCTGCCCCTTTCCCAACCCTAACTCCTCACCTCAGGTATGCACAGCAGCCCTGCCTGTGTGAGCTCTGGAAGTGCGTCGATCTTTCAAGACAGACTATGAGTTCCTTAAAAGGGTCTAGCACTAGGATTTTATCAAGAAAGACCTAGAGGACAACATCAGAATAACCATCAGGAATGGAAGAAGAGAAGAGCCAAACAAATGTAAGAGAACCACACTCATGAACGAATACGCAAGTTGAGTGTTAAAGGTTTTTGTTGGTGGTGGTGGTGGTGGTTGTGGGGCTTGAACTCTGGGCCTCAGCTCTTTAGTTCTAGGCAAACGCTGTACCACTTGAGCCACAGAGCCACGTCCCATTTTCTGGTGGTTTATTGGAAATAAGAGTCTCACGGACTTCCCTGCCAGGCTGGCACTGAACGGTGATCCTCAGATCTCTGCCCCCTGAGTGGCTAGGATTACAGGCGTGAGCCCCCAGCACCCGGCTCAGTATAAATTTTCTTGGGCAGCTGGAATCAGTCCCTGTGAAGGCCTTCAAGACCAACAGCTTCATGCTGCTGAGATCCTTTTGTCCTCTGTGTGTCTCCTAGGGGAGAAGCAGGTGAGTACAAATCCATCATGTCTTTGCGGACCCCATGGAGGAACAAGCCTGGAGGAGGAACTTGGTGGTTAGGGTGTCTACCCTGCAGAGGAGTACTCCATTTATCCTCCCAGCACCATGGGGGGAGGGGGGAAAGGGTGGTGGTAATAACAAGAAAGAAGGTGAGGTCCCCACCCACGAGTCAAAGGTTTGGCATTTAAGGTGTGCTCTGTTTTGCCCTGGCTCTGGTGGTTCAGATCCTGTTTTGCTTAGCATCTGTCATTAGCTTCACAAGTGCAGAGTGACTCAGCCTCGCTCCAGTACTGTCCACCCACAAGATCCGTGAGCCTCTATCTACACCCTCCCTTGTGGTACCAGGCAAAGCAGGGATCGATGGGGAGGGCCTCAAAGACGACATTAACCAGCGTCTCCCTACAAACTCCTGGGAGCCAAAGGGAAGGGAGACTCAGTCTGCACTGCGCTTGGGTGAGCACCAACAGGGCTTCTCCTTCCAAGCCATCGCTCCTCCACGCATGCAAACCCCACGGAGGCAAGCCACCATACAGCTCTAGCTGTTGGTTCAGAGGCTCGCAGAGGGAAGGAGATTGGGGCAGAAGTGAAACCAGATCTCGATTTTCACAGAAGGAAAACGTAGGCCAGCACAGGATGTAGGGAGAAAGCTCACTGCAGAGCTGTTCCCAAACTTCTGTAGCTGCCAGTTCTGTCCTTTTAGTTCTAGGTTCCTCAAAGGTGTGCATTTGCTCCTCAGTTTGCTCATCTTTGCAGAGGGGCTAATAATGACCTTCAAGCACAGTCAGTATGAGAAACAAAAGAATTTTTATGTGAAGTACATAGTTTGATAACTAGCAGACAAAACCCACAAAAAATAATTGCTACTATTGTGTGTGTGTGTGTGTGTGTGTGTGTGTGTGTGTGTGTGTGTGTTGTCAATGGACACTCTGAATCATAATTTACAAAGACAATGACATTTTCATTCTGGGTTAGAAATAGTCTCTCCTTAAAATGAATGGAAAGACTTCTCTTCCTAGTAAACGTTTCTCCCAATTGTGCCCTGAAGGCATAGTCTTCCAGACAAGAATCACCCTGTGCTGATGGGAATAAACCTAAGCAGCAAAGACAGAGGCTGGAAGTGAAAGAAGGCAGATAACTACTGCATGCTTCCATTTCTAATAAACAGCGGGATCATGCTGAACGCATGGATAGAGCGGACAAATTAGTAGGTGCCAGGGGAGGAGGGAAAGATGAAATGGGGAGGGTCTGATTATGGATAAATCATTCTCCCCGAGTGATGGAAATGTCCCAGAAACCAATACAGTGATTGAGTGAGGGTTGCACACAACTGTGGACAGACCAAAAGCACTCAATTGTGTGTGCGATGAAAACATTGGTACAATGAATATCAAGCGGACATTCTAACACCACTACCACACATAGGAAGCAGAATCAAGGCCATTTTCTTGCCCTCTTCTGTAATTTCCCTTCCTGGACCAATCAACACTAAAACCTTTGAAAGCCAAGCAGTAGCTGCCAAGATGAGCTTGTCCTTTTGTAATTATGTGCACTGCAATTATAGCTTGGACTGCAGCTTCTTATTAATTCCTCTTTTTAGGGCAGGTGTACACCCATTGGAATGAACTCAGCTTCTCTTGTTTACCAGCTAGTTTGCCAGACATTAAAAAAAACTAAAACAAATTATGCAACATGGGAGACATACTTTTACTAAAAATTATGTGGAACATTTCTGTCTGAAATCCAGATTTAACTGGGCATGATGCATTGTATCTATCAGCCTTATTACCACTGGATTCCAAGAGCACAGTGTAGAATAAGTATTTATTTTTTAAAAAATTAAATAAAGAAATAGAAGCTAGTCTACACCTGTATAGTTGCTAATGGGGGGTTGGTCATTCACTAAATATCACTATGTGGTACTATACCTTTGTGGCTTGCAGAGAAAGAAAAAGGTGAGGGGAGAGGAGAGCCAGAAGGCAGACAAATCCCATGGGCTCTTTCCCCATCTCCTCTGTGGAACTCTAAGGAGGGCAGGAATCAGAGCCCAGCAGTGGAGATGCTACATGTCATTCGTCACCTCTGCCTCTCAGAAAAGTCCATTTCAGCAACATGTGAAGTGAGTGCAGCCCAGTGAAGGTAAAAGTTTACAGATAGAGAGAAGGAGGGGCCGTGCACAAAGGGACCTTTGTGGAGTTAGGACTCAGGGAGGGGGGGGAGGAGGAGGAAGGATAAAATGGAACCTGAGAGGTTCATGACCCCCAAAGACTACTCTAAGACCCAAGAGGCACCCTACTCCCTAGCTCCCAGGGTCAAGTCATGCCTTCCCTCCACTTTCCCTGGAGTCTGGAAATGCCAGTCCTCTCCTCTCCGCACAGGGCTCCTTTGCTTCTGGTCCTCAATCCATGGGGGTTGGTGAAGAGTTGGTTAATGTCAACGCCACGGAGTACCTTGCTGCCTGAGCCCCATACAGATAAGGACCAGACCTCTGAAGCCCATGGGACTGGCCTCACCCCTTCTGGCATTGTCTCCCTCTACCCCAGCTCCCTCTCTGGCCAGCTGCCAGCCCTGCAGACATTCTGCAGGTCCCCAACACACTTGAGCCGCTTCATCATCTACATGTGACTCCCACCACCTCTCCGGCTCTGCGTAGCCTATCACTCTGGTCAGGATATAAGTTGGCAATCTCCTCCTTTTCCTTAAAAATGAACTTCTGGGCCAGCTGTGCTTGGAAAGCAAGCAGGTGAGCTGGTAGGACGTGACTCTTTTGAGTCACCCCTGTTGCACTGGAACGATCGTGCTATCAAGTCTCCCAGAGTGCTCCATCCTGGTCAGGCCGCCCCCAGACTTTCATACAGCTAATTTACCCTCCCAGCATCCTGGGGAAGCAAATGCTATCTTCCTCATCCCATTTTACAGATGAGGAAACGAGCACCTTCCCCAAGGGTCACACCTCCTCAGTAGCAACGCCAGAGCAGAACCAGGACAGCCTGGCTCTGATCCTAGGCCCTCCCTAAGCCCTGCAGCTCCAAGGAAGTGCTACTTATGTCACCTCTGCACCCAACCCACAAGAGCATGGGCTAGGCAAATCAGTGGGCACTGTTACTAAATCATGAATGGAATACAACTGCACAGCCTAAGAAAAACACCCTGCATGTTGAATATCATCCATAAGGCTTGGAATTTACTCTTAACATTTGACTATTGCCTTTCCTATCTTTACAACTGCCTTTGCAAACTGACCCCTGAGCCAGGGCAACCGGCACCCAAATCAAAAATTGACCAAAAGACAGTATACATGGGGAGGAGTTATGGTCCAGCGGAGGAGTCCAGTGGTGACACTCTGATGAACAACAAACCTACAGATGAACACAGCAAATACCAGACATTAAGACATGTTGTTTAAAGGAGGGGGAAAGTTGGGGCTGGTGGGAGGGAAGACAGACAAATAGAGTGAAGATGACAAAAACAGTCCTACTCTTCAATGCACATGTGCGAATGTAGCCAGACAACTGGAAGGAACGGGCAGGTGTGGGAGAGACAGTAGAGATCCATGAAAGGGATGACGTTGATTAAGATAGATTGTATCTAATAAACTAATTGAAAAACAAAATCCATTCTTTGCATCTCCACCATGGCTTCCAGAGAGACTGCAGTCAAAGTGTAAGCGTTAAGTGGCACTATGCAACCTGTCAAGACATTAGCTAATGAGAATAATTCACACTCAAGTGTGAATGAAGCCAGCAGTTAAAGGGGTGCAAGGCAGTGCATGCATATTTAGAGCGGGAGATGAGTAAATCCTGGATTTGTTGATGTATGCACCCAACGTTAACTGGAGTTCTTGCTGCAAAGCAGACTCACCATGCTCACCTCCAATTAGCCTGCCCACCTCCCTTCCCCATCCTTGACTTCTTTAAGTCACTGGGTCTGGCTACTTCGTTGGAGTCTTCTGGAGTGAAAATGAGTTTTAAAAGAACAATCATTGCGTGAGACCTCACTTTAAACTCCGTCCCCTTTCTAGCACTGTCACCTTGGATAAGTCACTCACAGTCTTCTAAGCACCCAGGTAATTGTTGCACAGGGGTCAGGGGTATGGGGTCCCATATGTCCAGTATGGTCCGGCAGAAGTAGAGGGCATTGGGAGATCTATGGCTTTCTCTTCTTTGCCACAGTCTCTGACCTCTGCAGGACTCAGGGAGAGAATTCAATGGACACTCTTGGTCTGGGGCTCTCCAAGCTGAGCAGTGTTAATCACTGATCCCACAGGGGCTGCCTCGGGACTCTGACATGTCCATATTTGATAGCAGTCTCCAAGGCAGGCATACATCCTACCATACACTTTTAGACTCAAAAGCACATTTTGAGGACTATGAGCCTTACATCGCAGCAGCTCCTCCCTGTATGCAGTG
Organism: Dipodomys ordii; assembly: GCF_000151885.1. Lineage (NCBI taxonomy): Eukaryota > Metazoa > Chordata > Mammalia > Rodentia > Heteromyidae > Dipodomys > Dipodomys ordii. The sequence goes on from NW_012267298.1 coordinate 9,680,625, forward strand.
GACGTACTTTCTAAAACAAGGCTAAAAGGCTGGACAGCAGAGGCACTGGCAAAAACAAAACAAAACCCCACAGGCCTATGTGGAGGTTTTGATAATAATTCTGAATGGGAATGTGGCCTTCATGAGCATGCCCCAGCTAGAACTTGCAGACCAGGTAGCCCCACAGATAACTTTATCCTCAGTTCTCTGTTGCTTTGCATTATCTTTTTGTGTCTCTCTGATTTTGCTATCTCAAGGTACAGGGTAATGTGAGATACACACACACACACACACACACACACACATTTGATACCTGTAGGAGGGAGGGAGAGAGAAGGGAGGGAGGGATAATGTAATACAAGCACGAAGACTCTGATCGGGGGTTTCTCATGCCCACATCTGGATCCCAGACCCTCTGTGAGAAGCCATGTACTTTGGTTCTCGGCCTGGGAAGTAGGAAGTCAGACTAGATCAGAGCCAACCAAATGGCATGGATGGGTAACTGGGATACTGAAGGTCAGAGGATGGAGCAGGGACTCCTCCAAGAATACCAGCCCTGAGCCCCCAGGACTGACCACCATCTTTAGCAAAGCAGGAACTGTCTGGAGGCTAATTCCCACAGACAACAGAGGAATCACTTAATGGTTGACATCTCCTACTTTTGATGGCTTAAGAGCCAAATAGTAATCTTCAAAAACATCTTCTATCCAAACACACCTGTCTGTGGACTGCTGACCCCATGGCCATCAGAACCTGAGCTGTGAACAGGACAATGATGAGTCTGCATGTATTCAAGCTTCCATGGTTCAAGTCCAATTATTCAAGTCAAATGTCAGGAACTGGGCCGTGAGCTTTATCACGCATCAGCTCATCTAGTATCCCATGAATTCTGGAAGTAGTATTAATTGTACTCCTTTTCAAAGGGAGGAAGTAAGTATTATCCTCTTTTCAAAGGGGAAGAAAGAGACTCACAGGAGGCTCAGCAATTTAGCTATCATCAGAGCAGAGCATTGGAGCTGGGATTGCGATGTAGGCTAGAAGAATTGTAGATTCTGCAGCCTTACCCCCTTGCTGTACACTCTACTTCCTTCTCTTGGGCAAATGTAAGGAATCCTCTGATTATCCTGCCTGTGAGTTGTCTTGCAGGTGATCTATTCATCGAATCGCTCCTCTGATCCAAGTCCCGCTTCCTCAGCCTATAGGATTGGGGTTCCCGTCCCATTTCACTGACAAGGACTCAGACTCATACTGGCTTTGAAGTGCCCGAGCCCACTGCTACTGACTGGGATAGACAGTTGGTACTCAGACCCAATGACAAAAGCACCAAACACCAAAGTCAGACTGTCAGTTATACACCTAGAAAAAAGCAAGCACATCCAGCATATCCTGAAATGTTCAAGGGTAACGAGAGGAGCTACACACAGCCCGTCTTTAATGGGTATTATTAGGTCATCTGTGTCCCGTCTCTTGACCTCCATTTCCCTCCATTTGAGTTCACTTCTCCACACTGGCCTTTGCAAGTTACCTCCCTTCTGACTCCGTGGAAAGCTGCCCATGTGGTGAGTTAATTCTTCACCTTCATCCCCATAGCTTTTTGCCTAGAAGAGAAGCATGCTCGGAATCCCAAGTGCTATTTATCTAATGAGACTTCAGTTACATGAATTATATTTAATGCTTCCACTTAGACAATAAATCTGCCTGCAGAGCCCTGCCATTACCTCTGCTCTCTAGCCCCCGACAGCCTCTGGCTCCTCGGAGGAATTCCCAAGAGGTCTGCCAGCCCCAAAATAGAAGGAGCTGAGCTCACAGATGCACCTGCCCGAGCACAGCCACAAGGTCTGCTCCCGGTTTGCATGACAGATGTTTTCCTTTCGACAGAGCATCTCTGAGAAGAAAGGGTGTCCTAGGAGACTGGTAAAAATTAAGAATCCGACATACATCACTCACACCCAGGATCCTCTACTGACGCGGAGGTAGCCCGAGGCTCTCGTGGAAGTTCCTCTGGGAACTGTAATCCAGAGAGATCCAGGGTTTTGCTGGAGGCGGAGATGGATGACATGAACTTCCTGTGTCCCAGATGTGCCCTTCTTGGACGCAGGTGTCTCATACAGCCAATATTTATGGAGCACATTTTTTATTGGTCAAATAATATGCTTTTGGCCCAGAGCATTCACAGAGTAGAGAAAAATGGTCTACATCTAATCTGGGGGGAAAAAGGAGAAAAATCTCTACTCCTAAAACCCTTGATTTTTAACCCTTCACCGTTGCTTGACAAAGGTATGGTAATAGGCAGACGGTTTAGCTTTGTGGCCCTTTGTGTTCATTATCTACAAAATCAGAGTTATAATTACTGTCTTGATATGTCTGCAAGGACTTAAATGATATGCAAAATAATTTGATGATATCCTACAAACGGGAGTCAGGGCATCAGGGTTGTGATTCTGCCCTGAGCTTCCCTGAAAGGAATGTGTGCTATATGTTTTCCTCCAAATAGGCCTCGATGTACCCACTGGTGCCAGGATGGGGCATCTCTGTTTCCTGGCAACAGAGTGAGCTGAAGTTTGGATTTGGACATCTAGCCCGCATTATCCCTCCATGGCACTATAGCTTTGATTCACAGGGATGCTTTAACAGTTGTCTTCCCACCAAACCATAACCCTGGGCACACGCTTAGCCATGTGAATAAAGTATATTAATCAGCATATGGCAGGCATCGTAAACATTTAGAAGTAGATGAATGAAAAGGAGGAAAGGAGAAACTGACAGCCATTCCGCAACTGAATGGTAAACACTGTGTTAAACAGCACACATCTACTCTTGGCTCTAGTCAGGCTTCACCCACCTACTACATCATGGTGATATAGGAAAGGACAGGAATGAAGAGGGGGCAGAACGCAGCAGGCGTGGTGTGTCCACTCGCCCAGCATCTGACAGAGCCTTCTTCCGCTATGAGTGGATACCCAGTACATTTTAGTCTAATGGTGCATTCACGTATTTCTTTAAACCATGCAGAGACTTTGTGCATAACAACAGTGGATAATGGTGGGGAAATTGAAGCTCATGGCAGAAAAAAAGAATCTGGCCAAAACTGAGTAGTAAAATCTCCATCTATCTACTATGTTCAGAAAACTTCACTCAGAGTTTAGTGACCCTACCCCCGCCCATGGCCTGCTCTCCCAATCTAGGGCAGAGCCTGCATCTCACAGACCCAGAGGCCATCTGGCTAGCTTGACTCTAGACCCAGCCTGGAGAGCACACGTCCCTCAGCACTGGTCCCTGGGACACATGTGGTTCACGCAGTTCCTTAACTCAGAATCCAAACAAGCAAACTAAGAATGTGTCGAAAGAGATTTCCTCAACAAGTCCACCAAGGCAATAGCTGACCTGTGCCTGGGCTGGGATAGGCCCCCTTCGGCTTGTGTGCGGAACTCTGCAGCTCATCCCTGACCAGGTACCTAGCTCCATCATTATTTAATATATATTTTTAATTATGAAGATACTGTACAGAGGGGTTACAGTTACATGAGTAAGGTAATGAATCCATTTCCTATAGAGCATTGTTACCCCCTCTTTTGTTTTTCCCCTACTATCCCTCCTCCACACCTCTTCAACACCCCCCCACACACACACCAAAGCTATAAAGTTTGTTTTCAATGTAGTGTCTTGTACATCTCATTGTTACAATGGTCAACCTGAATCCTTATTCCAGCTTTTTGTTATTTCCTTTCCCCTCCCCAAATTAGAAAAATGTATATATTAGATGCAGAGCACTGGAATCAAATACAGTGAAAACAGGGGTTATACCATGGGGGAAGAACATACAAAAGAAAAAAAAATCACACAGTACATTATAAGTACATTAAAAGCAACAGCAACAAAGATAAAACCACTTGTGTCCCTATCTTGGGGTTCATTTCACTTAACATCATCTTATATGGTCATATGTACATAGCTTTTGCTCTTTTCTGCTTGTCTCAGACATATATTAGTTATTGCAAATAAGGGAAACCATGGGACCTATGTTTCTTTGGTCCTGGCTTACTTCAGTTAATATTATTTCTTCCAAGTCTTTCCATTTCCTAACAAATGGGGCGTTGTTCATTCTTTCTGATGGAGGCATAGAATTCCATTGTGTACATATACCACATTTTCTTGATCCATGTATCTACTGAGGGGCATCTGGGTTGGTTCCATATCTTAGCTATGGTGAATAATGCTGCAGAAAACATAGTTGTGCTGGTAGTGTTAGTGTGGCCTTGTTTGTGATTGTTTGGGTAAATGCCCAAAAGTGGGATTGCTGGGCCTGGCTCCATTCTTGAGCCACCCAAGAACTCGATGATCTGCTTCAGTAAATTCAGATTCCAAATGCATCTGTGAGATGGGCTTTGGAATCCGTAAAATATCTTGCAGAAGTCTGGAGCCAGATGGCTAGGGTGCAAGCTCACCCCACAACACAGAGGATCCCTGACAACATCACACTAAGTGAAAGCAGGAAGCCAGACACATAGGCCAAGTACTGCGTGATTCCTAAGGAACAAAAGGCCCAGCACGAATCCGCTCACAAACACAGCAGATGCGTGGGTTCTTGGAACTATGGAGAGGGAGAAATAAGAAGTGACCACTGCTTGGTGATGAGATTTAAAAAAAAGTTTTGTAGCTAGACAGAGGAGATGGTTCCAAAACATTGTGAATGTGCTAAATGTCAATAAATTGCATGCTTTAAAACGTCAGTTTTACTATGGGAATTTCATCTCAATTTTAAAAAAATACAACCTCTGAATTTCTTTCCTTCCTGTAGAAGAGGCCATGAGAAGAAATGTATAAGAAAACATTCTTCAACATAACTGAATGTGTGTTTATATCTGTCTATCTATCATCTACCTAGCTAATTCATCCTCTATTTATCAACTACCTACCAGCTATCTATCCATCCACCAGTCTACCCAACCATCAATCTGTTCATCCATCCATCCATTTATCCTGGCTTTTTTTTAACCTTCTTTGAAACAGAACGTTCGTTCTTTCATTAGTTGAAAATAAAAGCTTTACATGGGCTCTTTTGATCTCTTATATTGTGCATGTTTATGTTATATTATACACATGTCCTTTAGCTCAGTAAAAATGGCTGCAGGGTTATTGATTTAAAAAATAAATAGCTACTACCATTTCATCTTGCATCTTGGCTCTGCCTTCAAGTGTGCCTTCCCTGTGTTCCACATCCTGGCTCAGAGGTCACACATGAAGACTCTTTCCTAGAGACAGAGTTGCAGGGGCTTGAAGTCAGAGTAGGTGTGCCTGCAGTGTTTCCTGTGGAGACAGCCCTGGCTTAGGTTATTAAGTCTACTGAAGAAGATGCTGCTGCCCTTGCCCACCACCGCCCTGCTGTTCAGCAGGGAGCTGCACACAGCTGCCATGTCCTTCCACGAGCACTGATGTTTCCTCACAGGCTGAAAACGTGCATCCCAGACTCAGGCAGCACCACATATATCCTCAGCCAAGGAATCAGGAGCTAACCTGGGATGGGAGCTGTAGCTGACTCCTCTAACTTGGATCTCAAAAATGGACACTCAAAAAGAAGCTGAGTCTTAATCCTGGCTCTTGTCTACAAGCACTGTGTATGTACAGGCCCACGCAGGACCCATCAGAGCCAGTGCATGGGGTCCCAGCCGGGGCCCTTCAAACAACACACATCAGAAGACCCAAAGGGAGAGGGATTGCTAGATGTCCAAGGGTGTATAAAGGGCACATCTGGAGGCAAAAGGATGTAGCTAAAAAGAGCAGAGCTTCTATGGGCGATTTCATATTAAATCGGCTTAATTTACAAGTCAAAAGCGTATTACCTCCCTTCTCCAGCTGCAATGGTCTCAGGAAACCAGAGACAGCTGCACAGTGCAGGGAGAAGTAAGTCAAGGGCTAGAACCTGGATCAGCCACATCCAGAGACCCTGAGGGAGGGGACTGGCTGATCAACCCACAGACTCCACCCCGGGGGGCGGAGCAAAGTTTTGATAGGAGGAAATGAAGACAAAGACTCTGGAGGAACTGATTTAGGGAGGACCCTCTCAAAGAGAGAGTCTTTTCATTGCGTTTGAGTTAGTAACTTGAAGTAATGGTTTCAAGCCTATCATAAAAAGATGTTTATAGCAGTCATCAAGACCTGCATAGTCAGATTACAAGGTAGTAAAATGCCTTGTCTTCAGCATTTGCCTAGTCCTCTACCCTATCTTCACCCCCATCCCAGTCTATACGTTCCCTGATGTAGAACCAGGTACACTGACAGACTCAAAGATAGACTAAGAGAAAGGCATCTACCTAGCCCTCTGGACTTGAATCTAGACCTCCAAAGTTCTAGATAACAGAGGACTCCATCACAATACCTTATTTAGGCCAAACATGTCACTATCAATAACATAACAGGAGCAGTAACAATAATAACTTTGCAAAACCCAATACTGGCTAACATCATCCAAAAGAATGCATTTGTCCTTCTTTGACTGGGTGGTCTCAGGCAAGGTTTAATGTCCAGCTGAATCGTTAGTTCCATCCCTCTTCACTCTGAGAAGCATCTGGATTTGAATAATGCTTTAAATATACACTTTATATAATAATCCTTTTTATATACACTTTATAATAATGCTTTATGTAATCTGCCAACCAACGACAACCTGCTAAGACTCATCTCATTGTAGATCTCCTTTTACAAAGCAAGCAGAAGTCTAACAAAGTCAGAGCAGTGTTCTAACCAGGTTGTGTGTCGAATTGGAGCTGAGTTCTCATTTCCATCTGAAAAAATTCCTTGAAGAACAAATGCTTTCCAGGTTCTCCAGCGCAGGGGAGATCCCCAGGATCTGCTCAAGGAGCATGGGAAGCCCACAGGATGGGACTGGAAGCTCACCCACCCCGCTGATAACACGGCCAGACCCTTCTGTGCACTTAATATGGGGTGGCTGCAAAAGCTCCTTCGAGAAGAAAAGAACTGATGAAGAAGCTGAACAACATGATTTTGCTTCTGTATCACGTACGCCTAGAACACTAGCAAGCATGTTGGGTCTCCAGCATTAAGTTGGTGACCACATAAATCTCCCCAGGCTGACAAATACTTTGCAACCAACTGACACAGTTTCCTAAGTGAGCAGTTGTATTTATGTCAAAATTCACTCCATAAATATTTATGTCAGACCCATCCAAACCCAACATCAGAGCACAGCATAACCCATAATGACAGGAGTAATCCTTGATTTTATCTGGTCCTGAAGGCTAACACAGGTCATAGGAAGAAACCTTCACTATATACCAATGCATATCAATATAAATCACCATCCTTTGAATTTACATAGAAGGGCACAAACTTTTTCCTGAAGATTAGCTTGTGTGTGTATGTGTGTGTGAGAGAGAGAGAGAGAGATGGGGCTTGAACTCTGGGCCTGGGCACTGTCCCTCAGCTCTTCAGCTCAAGGCTAGCACTCTACCACTTGAGCCACAGAGCCAATTCTGGTTTTCTGGTGATTTTATTGGAGATAAGAGTCTCATGGACTTTCCTACATGGGCTGGCTTTGAACCACAATCCTCAGCCTCCTGAGTAGCTAGGATTACAGGTGTGAGCCACCAGCACCCGGCCAAAGGTTAGCTTTTGATTAGCAAACACCCTCTCTGTTCTTCCATGCCTGTGTGCATCCAACAGAGCCTATCCTGGGCACAGAAAAGTCTTTCTTCATCTGCTTCTAATTCAATCTATTCTCCTGCAGAGCATTTGCCATTGTGTAAAGACCCAGCAAGTACCAGATGGGTAAATGGGTATTTGGAATGAAGGAATGCACTGTGCCAGTTCTTCCCAGACCCTAGGCTTTGAGTCTTCTGGAAGCAAGTTAACACTTGGCTGGAATTCATTTTTGGATTCTAGGAAAGCTGACATAATTCCAGAGTCCCAGACACCCCTTAGATACCACAGCTCAGATGATGCAATGTCTTGAATGCATCCCCCCAATATTTCACATATCAGAAACTTCACTCCCCAAATTCATGATAGCATTTGGAAGTGAGGTCTCTGAGAGACAATTAAGATTAGATGAGGCCATGAAGGTGAGCCCTAGTGGGAGGGCTTAGAAGAAGAAGAGACCTGAGTCTCCACGTTTGCTCAATAACACCACACAAGCCCTCTGCTGTGGCATAACAGGAAGGCCCTGCAAAGATGCTGCGCTGTTCAAGAGCTTGGCGATATAGAGCTCAAAGCTCCAGAACATCAACCTGAATGAACTTCTATTGACGATCATTTATCCAGTTGGTATATTCAGCTAAATGAAATAGAAGAGCACATATAGGGTAGGGTAAACTGTGTCTACAACCAGTGTGTGTAAGGTAAATAACACGATCGCCCAGAGCCCTGGTTGAATGGCCTGCTGATGAATATCCATGCTGGATTGATGGGAGAAGAATGCAATGCCTAGGATGAGCCTAGGGACCAGAGCCTGGTGCCAGACTCTAAGCCTGGCCCCAGGAGAATGCCCCCAGTGCTTCCCATTGTATCCCAGCCTTACCTTTCATCCACCATAATTAGGAAGGAAGTGGGAGGAAGGGAAGAATAGGAGGAGGAGGAGGAGAGATGAGTCAGGGGAAAGTAGGTCAGACTCCCACACTCCTACAGCACCAAGTGTGGAGGGAGCTGCTTAATGGCAGCTCAGGGACACCCTTCCCCATTCATACCCGTCGCCTCAGTGCTGAGTAAAGCCAAGACAGGGAGCTTCCCGGCTCCCCAGGCAACAAGGGCTTCTCTCCCATGACTACCTACAGCCTCATTCTACCTCCACAAGAACTAACCTGTTCCTCTAATTTTAAATAACTCCAATCCCATAGTTGTAATAAGCCCTGTATAGGTCCATGTTCCAAACAACTATAGTGAATGAGAAGTGTTGTCTCTGAATAGGGACGGCTACTTAGGTTTGATTTCCTAAAACTTGGTGACTTTGTACAAAGCTAATATCAACCATTTCAAGACTTCTGGGAGAAAAAAATATCACAAATGACAAGCACTTGGGAGTCTGAGGCAGAAGGATCATAGGTTTGAGGCCAGACTAAGCTATCTGAGTTCAAGACCACCCCTCAACTTCACATAAGGACACCCTCCTCCCCCTCCTCCCATCAATCAGAAAAAAAATGCCTAGCTCAATATGTCAATGACCTATTTGAGAATTCATTAAATGTTTTGGGGTTCATAATATTTCCCTTTGGGAGGCTAGAGAGTATTTTAATGTAAAATATTATTTGACTCCCATGACTAACCAAACTAAGGAAACATTGGGCAGTGATGATAGATGTCTCTTGCTTCTAATACTTCCCAGAATCTTTAGAATAATTCCTTGTACAACTCTCCTAACAGATCTAGAACAGAACCTTTTTCTTTTCTTTTCTATTCTTTTTTTCCAGTCCCAGGGCTTGAACTAGCACTCTAACACTTGAGCCACAGCACCACTTCCAGATTTTTATTAGCATTGAATCTCAGGGACTATATGGGGTGAAGAAAACCTGAAAGCCTGGTGGGAAGGCTTGTGGCCAGTCCAGAGCTATTAGGTTCAAATCATTCAGCACCGAATCACCATCTTTAGATCTCGGCCTCCTAAGTAGCTAGGGTTACAGGCATAAACCACCTGAGCTGGGCTCAGAACCTTTGCCATGTATGGAATTCTCATTGTGCGGGCCTTCCTCTGCCCTGAGAGTTCAAGCTACACTCAGAAAAGCTGTGTGGCAGCCTTGAAGCCTGAACAGCTTTCTGAGCCTTCAGAGCGGTAGCTGCCTCCTCAGTTCTCCTCCCTCCAGCTCAAAACTAAATCCTAACCCTGCCAGGCATGAGCAAGCTGTGGGAGGCACAGAGCGCTCCGCTGATCTTTCTGAATGAATGACACCCACATGCTTGAGAGGAGCCTATCTGATCAGGGTCTAGGCTCTGAGCCAACTATCAGTCCCAGAGACATTTCCCAATCTATCCATTTTCTTAGCTTTCAACAACAAAAACAAATTTAAAAATGTCTTTTAACCTTGACTGCCACAGCCACAGACCTGGGAAATCCAAGAAAAAGAGTCCTCCTGTTTCATCCAACGTTTTTCTACAAAGGTAATGAATTCAGTGTCCTTTCCCCAGAGCTGGGTGAGGAATGTGACTGAAGGGTAATGCATGTTAGAGCCATGATGGCAAGTGCATGCTATCAGTTCTGAGAACCAATGGGCGTAAGTGGATCTTCCTAGGATGAATCAGCATTCTGGGAAATCAGGCCTGCTTTTGACCGGCCTCTATGCATCATGGATGTGCTGTTCCAGGGCCAGCTAGAGAGTCTTCAATTGCCTACAGTGTGTCTTTCCTGTGTGTATGGGAGGAGGAAGGACGAGAGAGAGAGGAGAGAGAGAGGCAGACAGACAGACAGAGAGACAAAGAGACAGAGAAAGAGAGAAAAAAGACATACAATAACAGAGACAGAAAGAGAAATTGAGGCAGATGCTTTCTAAGACAGTAAGGTATGTGTGCAGAGAAAAAGAGACAAAGCAGCTAAGGGTCAACTCCTGCCTTAAACACCTGTAGACTCTGAAGCACCAGGAACATCGCCTCTTGGACAGACTCCAGCTTCTTCCCTGTATCCTCAGATGGTGTTTTTGGTCTTGCATTAGGTCTCAAAATATTGGGGCACTTACTGAAGAAGGATTCCTTATTTGGGGGTGGGGAAGGAATAAAATAAGCATCTTCAGTTAATAGTAATAAACAGCATTCAGAGGTGCTCCTTGCAGGCTAGTGCTCACTAACCGACCCCGCCCACCAGGGCTGGTGCTCCCTAACCGACCCCGCCCACCAGGGCTGGTGCTCCCTAACTGACCCCGCCCACCAGGGCCAGTGCTCACTAACCGACCCCGCCCACCAGGGCCAGTGCTCCCTAACTGACCCCCGTTCACCAGGGCCAGTGCTCCCTAACTGACCCCCACCCACCAGGGCCAGTGCTCACTAACCGACCCCGCCCACCAGGGCCGGTGCTCACTAACCGACCCCCGTCCACCAGGGCCGGTGCTCCCTACCAAAGGCACAAGGAGAGTCAGCCTTTCTTCCAAGGCCCCATGAAAGAAAGGACAGTGTGGGTTTGCCCCCGGAGCTGGTATTCACAGCCACTCAACTTCTGCTCCCAAGCAAAAGTGAAAAGAGCAAATTAGACTAGAGGGTAGAAAAAACAACCACAGTGCTGCATACTTCCTCAAAAATAAAGCTCCAGGGGCTGAGAAGGTGGATCAGTGGTAGAGCGCTTGCCTTGCATGCATAAGGCCCTGGGTTCGATTCCTCAGCACCACATAAGCAAAAAGAAAAAAGCCAGAAGTGGCGCTGTGGCTCAAGTGGTAGAGCGCTAGCCTTGAGCTGAAGAGCTGAGGGACAGCGCCCAGGCCCAGAGTTCAGGCCCCATGACTGGACCCCCCCCCAAAAAAAAAAGAATCTCCTAGCCCGGTGCCGGTGGCTTATGCCTAGCTACTCAGGAGGCTGAGATCTGAGGATTGTGGTCCAAGCCAGCCGGGGCAGGAAAGTCCAGGAAACTTTTATCTCCAATAAACCACCAGAAAACTGGAAGTGGCGCTGTAGCTCAAACAGTAGAACGCTCGCCTTGAGCTGAAGAGCTGAGGGACAGCGCCCAGGCCCAGAGTTCATGCCCCACAACCGGACCAAAAATAAATAAATAAATAAAGCCAGAAACCCTGGCATGAGGGCATTTGTAGGTGCAGCCTTTGCAAAGTCCCGAGATGATGAGAACAGGGCCTTCATGAACTCAATTAGAGTCTTAATATGAACTGAGCATGGATGTCTCATGACTCTTATCCGGGCCACTCAGTTGGCTGAGATCTGAGGCTCTTCATCCAAAGCCAACGAAACAGTACAGTCCCCAAGACTCACAGCTCCAATCTATCAGCAAAATTTTGGAAGTGGAAGAGTATCAGCCTTGAACAAAAAAGCTAAGTGACACTATCCAGGCACGGAGTTCAAGCCCCAGTATTCACACACACACACACATACACACCATACACACACACACACACACACCATACACACACACACACACACTGAGTTCAAGCCCCAGTATTCACACACACACACACACCATACACACACACACACCATACACACACACACACACACACACACCATACACATACACATAGGAAGAGAATTGGCTGCAAACTAACTGGGTCCTTACCAGACATCCTCTCTGTCCACATCTTACTTTTACCCATCTGAGCCTCCATGACTCTGATAACAAAAAAAAAAAATGCTTATTGCTTAAGTCACTCGACCCACAACCTGCCATAGCAGCACAAACTAAGACAAGAAAATACTTCATCCGATTTACTCCACCACAAACTTACTGGCGACCCCCTGAGACAGCTTCTCCACACCCTGCACTTTCAGAAGAAAGAAGCCCTCTTCACTTCCTTTCTCCATCTGACCATTCACATGCCAGACAAACCTGCCGCCACACATGCACTTACTCCACTTGGCAGAACCAAGTAGCCAGCCCGAGACCATGCGTGGCATTTGAGTTGTTGGGGGGGAAGAAGGTATTCAAGTGGATTTTCAGATACTGACCCCCAAGAAACATGGAGGCTTCATATAATCGGGAGTCTGTTTCCGCGCTTTGTCACTAAGGGGCACTCTGATTGAGCCCTGGTAAATTAATCCAGAAAGCAGAAATCTAGGGGATGAACACGCGGTGAGATTGCGGGGCAGGAACTCGACCTTGTGCCCCAGGCAGAGTGACCCTGAAAACTTGGCATATGGACACATTCCTTTGAATCTTCCTCTGCCCACCCTCCTCCTCCCCCTCAGAACCCATCCAATGCTAAATCCAGTGAAGTTCCTGAATCTTCCACTGCTTCCACGAGGGGGCTGGCTGTATCTGATGACATTTTTGGTTTTCTTAGCTGGTGCCTATCACTGCCATTGAGCAGAAAGGCCAGGGGTCCCCCTCGAGCAACAGCTGACCAAGGCTGAGAAATCCCTGGAACAAGGGTGTGCAAAGAAACAGATGAGTAATCTTGCTCTCTTTTTGAGGGTTTTCCACATCATAAATGAAAGCAAGGTCGAAATAAGGCTGGTAAAGTGGAGGAGGAAATGGAAGCCTGAGTTGCAGAAGGTTCTAGAGCTTGACTCAGCCCCCAAAGAGCAGATTTGGATCCCATATCCTAAACTCATGTGCAAGATGGTCCTTTGCACTAGGAGTATTTAGCTCTGGTGACAGATGTGAAAGGTTCTTCAGAAACAATGGAGAAGACAAGCCTGACTGGAATGGATGGTAGACAAGAGTTCTCCCTGCGGGTAAGAGAGGTAGAGGAAGCAGCAAGCGTTTTCCTGCCTAAGTGGGACTAAAAGGTAGTAAGAGAGGCACCAGGACAGGAGGCTGAAGAGATTCTGCACTGATTTCCTCAGTGGTGTAAACAGATTGTGCCCTGGGATTTCTGGTATTAGTAGACGCAGTGTGTACAGTAGGCCTATTCTAAGATAGCCCAGTGACCCCAACCCTGTATCTGTAGCTTTGTGTAATCCTCTTCCGCGATAAGAAGGCTTCTGGCTTCTGCCTTGCTTGGGCTCTCTTGCTAGATCTGATGCATGCCAGGGGGCAGGTGAGAGGTTGATTGTTTTCGGCTGCTAAGTTAGGGGTAGATTTTCACATGCACACAGAGATAGGCACACAGAGGGTATCAACGGTTTCCTATGCAGGATTTCAGACCTCTGGGATTCATCTACCTCTGATTCCAATTTTCTTTAAAGAGTGCAGTCATTTCTCTGCTTTCTCTCCACAAGCTAGCCTTCAATGTTTTGTGCACATACGGCTTTGGGCAATCTGTATGCTAGGATACTTTTTAATTTATCAAGCTTCTGCTCCCCATGGTTGGGGAATCTCTCTGTTTTTCTTAGTTTGAATGTTTTATAATTGTACACATTTTTATTTCTCACCCTTCAGGTTGTAAGGGCACTTTCTAGATTCATGTCCCCTCTCTCCCCATCTGTGAGCCCCTCCTCCCAAGACTTTGCTCATCAGTTTCCTTCCTACCTTCGTGCAGATTCCTATGTATATTTAATGAGGTACCTTGAAGGACCTCCTATCCAGCGATCAGGGAAGCTTTCCCTACCAACCTTCCCTTTGGGTCGCAATGTCTCTTCTCTGAAATTTCAAACGTACCTGGAGCATATTCTACTATACATTATTGATTGCTCTTAAAAACACTCATCTCAGCCAGGTTAGAGACCATATTGTACTAAGCCTGTACTTCTCAGTTCTGGATTACCCCTCCATGAGTGAACGGGTGAACTCGGTAAAAGAAGAAGAATAGACAATAATCATTTTTCTCTTGCCTACAGTGCTCACAATTAATTTCTGGAGCCACTTGCTTCTTCTAGAAGAAATGACTAAAAAAATACTCATTTCCCCAGGGCCATGATGAGCCCAGTTGATGTCATTGTGTAGGTAAATTAATTTTCTAGAGCTTTTGAGAGGTCACCACATGGGAGATTAGGTGACAAATGTTCTGTTATTCCCCCCTTTATCTTAGTTAGTCCAACACCTGCCAATACCCCTATAATACTGACTTTACTTGCAAGATGATATATAACATTTTCTACAGTTTTTAGAAAAGCCATTTACCAGTGACTTTAAAAGAACAAAGGATATCTAAGATAACTTAGTACACACACACACACACACACACACACACACACACACACACACACACACACTGGGGCTCACATTATGATGTGAGACAATTCCTTTAGTTTCCATTTAAGTAATGAACGGAGAGGATATTTTATGAACTTTCTTGGGATAAGTGTCTCTGCGGAATTGAAACTCTAATGGTCTTCATGGCTGAGTATGAAGGGCTGTGATGATCATTTCTCTGAAAGGAGGGAGCATGTTTCCTTCCAGTGCAGAAGCTATTTCTGCACCACAGCCCATTGAGGTGATGGGACACTGTTCCCAAAAGCCTCCAGGAGAGATGGCACTTCAGAACACTAAACACCCAAACAGGTCGCCCTTGATTTTAAGCTTCACAAAAATGCACACTTTTGAATCTGACTATAAAGTTAGTAATTTAATAGCAAATAACTCGCAGTTTCAAAAGTAGTTTGGGGACAAGTGATAGTTATAGGAGATTTTTCAAGTGACCAACAATAATTTAATCCAATCTAGAAACAAGGAAAAGTCTGATTGGATTAAGGCAGTTTGCAAGAGGTGTGGAGAGAGAGAGAGAGAGACAGAGACAGACAGATAGACAGACAGACAGACAGACAGACAGAGACAGAGAAGAGAGAGAGAAGAGAGAGAAGAGGGCATTGCCACTACTATGTTTTCTGCTGAGGCTCCACAAACATACCTTAAACTAGAATTACAGTAGTTTCTTTATTCTGGGGGGGAAAAGGAAATAGTTTGAAAGAATTTGTTCAGAGAATACTTGTGTCCTCAACCCTGGTCAAGTTCAGAGGAGAATGGGGGACACAATCAACTGCTGTCTGTCAAAGGAATAGAAAGACCCCCCCCCAGAGAACCAAAAGAGAAAATCCTAGGATAACAGGAAACATTATGTAAAACTTAAATGATGCAAGGGTGAGATCAGATAAATATCAGGGGGTGGGCGGCAGGTAGACATACACTCTCATTCTTGATGTAGAGAGATTTAGGACTGATTTTTCTGCTCTTTTGTTTTGTTTTTTGTTGGTTTACCTTTGGATTTGAGGTTAGAAGGTAGAATATGTTCATATATTCAAAGTACTTTATATGTGTGTGTGAAAATAGAACCATGAAACCTACTGGAATGGTTTTAAGGAGAAGGAGTGAGGGAGAAATAAAGTGGTTAAGTTGATGAAGGTACTTTGTATTTGCATCTGGAAATGAAACAAACAAACAACTCTCCTCATGGAACTTTAACCCCTCTGTACAGTATCTTTATAATAAAAAATATATATTAATAGAACTCCCCTATGTGCCACTACCATAGGCTAATCAAAAACGTTTCCAGGTAACCTGTGGGGGGGGGGGGCGGGGAGATGGAGGAGAAGTATGAAAGGGGTGACATTGACCAAGATGTATTGTACGCACAAAATGGTAAGTTACAACCCCTGTGCACAATGACTTAATACAGAAATGAACGAATTAGAAAACAGTCCTTTAAAGAAAGAAGCATAAATCCACCTACAGAAAGCAGACATTCTTTTTGTAAATTGGAATTGCGAAGCTTTCCGCCCAGAAGCTGGGAGGCTATCTGGCCAGCACAGCTGTCTGAGCAGCAGCAACGCTGGTCTGCGATGTGGCACTGACCCCAACTCCCTCCATGCTCTCACAGATCCAAGTTCAGCCATCTGTGGTGACAATGACAAAGGATTTAATCATAGAATCTTTGCCCAGGAGGGAACTTTCTGGGCCAGTTCTCTCAGTTTAGAGTTTAGAAAGTGAGACGCAGGGAGGGAAAGGCAGCCTGAACATGGGATGGCTACAGCAGAGAGCAGATGGAAGCCGGGGCAAAGCAGCCCATGCTGGGCTCCTTCCGCTTGCTGAGGAGCAGAGCTGAAGCTCACCTTGCAGACCGGAGGTGATTTAAGTGGTTGAAGACAGAGGGAGCAAAGGTAGTTGATCAGCAGGCTCTGGCCTGACTCTCCTGAGTCCCAGAATGCGAGATAGTGAGTTCCTAACTTAACTTGCTGTCATCCGGTAAGCCCCCTGTCCTGTCATGAAACACGGCTCATTATCAAAACTCTCCACTGGTTTCTCCATAGGCTCCACTAGAAACTAAAGTGCACCTTTGGTGACATGGTATTCCATACCAGCGCTGATGTGACCCGTGAGCACTCCCCCTCCTCCCTACAGCTCAGCCTCCTGTTTCTTCCGCTGGCCCAACTATACTGATCATTTTAATGTCTCTCCCCACTCTATAATGCTCTCCCATGTTGCAATATTCAACTCAGCTTATAAAAGCAGTCCACAGGGCATCTACTGTTGATTATCTTATCTTTGTACTTCTGGAGTACACAAGTAACTGAATAATGGAGGGTAGGAAACTAAGAGAATAGTGTAGCCAGGCTGCAGAATGGTTCAGACTTGGGGGTTTCGGTCATATGGTGTAGCCACTTATTACTTGTATGATCCTGAGCAAATCCCTAACCTCCTGGAACTTTTTTGATTTGCAAAATGAGATATTAATGCAGCCATCTTCTAAGAGCAAGGGACTGTCCGATACCTGTCCCATGCTTAGGATGCAATCTGGCACTTACTTTGTTCCATGTATTCTTATGTAGTTGGAATAAAATATAACAACATGCATACCGATCATTTATCTTGCTTCACCATGATTTTGGTCTACCTGTCCCCCATTTGCTGCCCTGGGAAGCCAAATCTGTCTAGTTCACTTACTCATTCAGAAGTTGGTTATTAAGCACCAGTGTATTTCAGATACTGGCTTAGGCAGGAAAGGCAGTGAGCTGGGGAGAAAAGCATAATTCTTGTTCTCAGCAGTTTCATTCATATGGTAAGAGGTGTCTAAAAGCTGCTTTTACTAGCCAAGAATGAACTAAAGGCAGAAGAAAGTTCAGCATGCCTGCCTGTATTCTGTATGTGTCTTTGCTCCAAGCTATTCTCTGCAGTTACTTTGTAATCCCCCAGGAGGGAGGACTGATTCTAATCAATAATAAGGATCCCAAACTACCCCTACATAACAACAGCAACCCCTCAACAGACCACCCATGGTAATTCTACTAGCCATCTAAACTTCTCAGGAAGGAAACAATGATCAGCATGACCCTTCTTTGACTAGGATTGTTCAATAATTACACATACCTCTCTCCTCCTGCCCCCATATTACTCTGTATGTAGTCTAAAACTCAGGTCTATACTCCAAACCAAGGAAGATACTCTAAAATTGTCTTTCCGTGACTGCAATGAAAACAATCATTTTCTCTGCCCTCCCCCTTAGCTCTTAATGTGGTCTACAAGGCCCAAATTGCTTGACTTTGTATGTGGAACTCCTAGAGTTTGAACCTCAAGTCTGGAGCCCTAGGTTCAGGCTTGGGAAACACAAGTAGACATGTTTACCTTTAATGCCTTTATAGACATCACCACAGTAACCACACAAAGTGATCATCAAAGTCAACCTTTGATAAAATTATTTATCAATGGCAAGCATCTGACTTTTATACATTTTATACATTATTTTAGTAAATATGTGTGATTTCCCCAATTTTCACCAGAAAAAGTCACAGTCCTATTGGACTAAGGGATTGTTGAGGGATGCACAGGTAAGAATCAGTAGCACAAGATCCATCTGAAGCCCACCTATAATCCCCCTCTGCCTCTCTCTGGGCTTTTGTATCTGGTCTTATAGGCATTGAGTCATTGTTTCAACGAAACAGTGCTGGATGACATATGGGAAACAGAAGGGAACATTCAAGATTTCATTTTGGATTTGCTTTCTGAAATTGGAATCCATGATACTTACTAAAACCAATCATCCTATTAAATGTGTTTTTTGTGTCAGTCCTGGGGCTTTACCTCAGGGCCTGGGCGCTGTCCCTGAGCTTTGTTGCTCAAAGCTAGCCCTCTACCACTTGAGCCACAGCTCCACTTCTGGCTTTTTTGGTGCTTAATTGGAAATAAGAGTCTCATGGACTTTCTTGCCCAGGCTGGCTTCAAACCACACTCCTAAGATCTCAACTTCCTGAGTAGGATTACAGGCATGAGGCACTGGTGCATCCCATAACATTTTAAGAATAGTATTTCTCAGTTTTTTTCTTTCTCTGCAGTGTTTAGCCATATTCCATTCTGCTGATTTCTCACTTCAAATCGTGTCTGTCACAAAACCATCAAAAAATCATATTGAGCCAATAGCATGTTCATTACATCTTACTTAATTTTAAAATTATATATTTCAAGTCTTACTATTAATAAGTAGGGCTGGCATTGAATGACTGTTCATGTGTGGCTCAGGACAGTACGTCATCCACATGTAACAATGAACTTTCCGGTGGCTAAAATTACTCCACTATTACAGATGGGAGAACACACACAACCTGACCAAAGTTCAGAGTAAATGAGAAGCAGGACTTGATCCAAAGTGCACACATTCGAGGGCTTCTATTTCAGCCACCTCACTTACTTGGAAACATCAAATGCCACTGGCGAGAAGATTGTCACTCTGAGCAAGGGTCCACACCAGTGAGGAGGGGGTAAGATCCTCTTCAGGGACTCATAAAGTCACCCAGAAAGAAAGCGGGTCTAAGCCATGAAAGGATGCTCCCAAAGCCGTTCTATTAGAATGTCCATTGTTGGTATCCGTCACGTTCATTGGCTTAACCAAACATTCCATTTGGAATGACGCCCTGGCTCACAGAGAAGCTTCTATGCACTCTCTTCAGGATAGACTGAAGAGCACCAAGGTGAACGGCAGCAAGGCACAGAGTAGCTGAGCCTTCAGTCCTGGTGTGGCCTGAGATTTGATCACACACTGACCTAGGTGCTCAAAACACATAAGGGAATGGGATTTAAATTGTGCCATCAAGAAGTTCACCCGTCCTGGGAAATATTCATATGGTAAGCACAGCAAGAAAGAAATAGCCTGCAATGCTACATCTAAATATCGTATGTACAAATAATTATATGAGGTGATGTCCACTTTCCTTTGTAATCTGGTAAATGTAGATTCAAATCATAATATGGTACCACTTCACATTGAAAAGAAGAGCTAAACTTTTTTTTAAATGATAACTGTGAGTGTGGGTTTGAAATAACTGAAATTTTTATCTAGCTCTGGATTAAATTATGTAACTACTAAAAATATTTAGCAGTGTTTAATAAAACTAAACATAGGCATACCCTATTATGCAACCCCTGACATTCATTATTAATGCTCAATGAAATTATGTGCATTTATGCATTAAAATATATAAGAATATTGCTATCATTCCCCAGTACTGGAAATTACACAAATTTAATTGGGATGGGCAAATGAACTGTGGTATATTAATGCTTTTTAAGTATGAATTGTCAAATACGGTTTGAGCAAAAATAATCCAGACATAAAAGAACATGTACTGTGCTCTCATTTTTATCCATCTGTCCAAACCCAGTCAACACTAATTTATGTTGTTAGAAGTCAAGAGGTAAGAGCCACGGGCAGGTGCTGGATGGTGAAGTTGGGGGGGTAGGGTTACTGGGATCTTTTCCACTTTTTGAGCTAGGGGCGTCTGGACTGGATCTTTGAATTTGGAAAAATCCATCATGATTATGCACATTTATGTGCATTTTACAATGTGTATTTCAATAAAGAAAATTGAAAGTTTCTTCCATGCTATTTATATTTTGAAGTGTGACCTTTAACATGGTTTCTCTAAAGCTCCTGTTATATCTTTAAATAAGAGGATATCTCAAAGATGTTGTCTTTAATTTTTCTGAACCTGAACCAATAAATGAAGGGTTATGAGAGCTACCTTTACAAATTACATGTGAAGTGAAGACATGCATTACGAAGTTTACTGTGTAGCAACTTTGACCAGCACAGTCAATGTTTTGAGTGAATGGATGAGGGAATAAGTATGTAAATGAATGGGTGAGTGATTTTCTACCCATGCTATCTCTTTAAGGAATGCCCATCCCACCATTTTGAGAACTAGGTAGAACTGTCAACTAAAACTAATCTGTACATGTTCTGTAACCCAGTGTGTTCAAATGAATGTTATCATTTCTCTGATAATTTCCCACATTTCAACTCGCGTCATGCATCACCTCTTCAACACACATTGCATTCTTGCCATACAAGCCCCCGATTCAGTCTGAAACATCTTCCAGGC
Organism: Dipodomys ordii; assembly: GCF_000151885.1. Taxonomy (NCBI): domain Eukaryota; kingdom Metazoa; phylum Chordata; class Mammalia; order Rodentia; family Heteromyidae; genus Dipodomys; species Dipodomys ordii. Next base: position 9,701,445 of record NW_012267298.1, read on the forward strand.
ATTTCTGCCCTTCTGCATCTGGCCCAAACCCAGACTGCTTCGTCTGCACAAAGTTCCCAGCCCCTCATCCATCCAAGCCCATCCCGAAAGCCCAGGCCACTTGCAAATTCCTCCACGTCCTCTTCCTTGGTAGTTCCCGTTCCCTTTTGTCTACTTCTGCAGGAGTAAACATCATTGCCAAGAGAAACTTAAGCCCTGTGTGAGACTCTGGTGTTAATGATCTATATTAACTTGCGGTGCAATCATTCTTACTGCAGTAGGGATATGACTTTCATTTTGTCGCATAGAGATGATTAAAAATAGACGATGGAATTGGGCATTATTATCCCATTTTCAAAAGAATTAAACCGAGGCTCCAAGTGCCTGGGAAGCACATCTACCCTACACAGCTGGAATCTAGATGACTGGGAATTTAAAACCAGGGCCGGCAGCATGTTCCAAACTCCCATAGCCTGGCACTGACCACTGAAGTTATGGGTATCCAGCATACTGGCTGTAGACTTGAGGGTGGCTCTTCCTGCAAAGTAATTGTGACCTGCCCCTCTAACCAAGGTGAGGAAAATCAAAACAGGGATATATATATTAGTGCCTTGTGTATGTGTGTGTGTGTGTGTGTGTGTGTGTGTGTGTGTGTGTGTGTGTTATAATGCACAGGAATCATAATAGTACAAATCTATTGAGTATTATCTGTAACTGCAAACAAATTACATTGGATTCTAACTGGATGAAGCAGCTTACTCTCAAAGGCTCAGAGAAGTTAGGCTACATACTAAAGGACACATAGCAAACAGTGACAGGAACTGGGCTTAGAATACACTGACCCCCTAACATTTATTTCTGCCTGGCTTGTTCCATCACAAAACTTCCCTCCTTAAAGATCCGGGTGTCTGTGAGCTTTAGGAGAGAGCACTGTGAATCCCATAATAAAGGGGAATGTGAGGTCCTACTTCCCTTTCAAGCTGTCATTAATTTTAGATTTACTTTTATTCCTGCTGTTTTGGATGGCGACTTCGATTCATCCTTCAAAGCTAATTCAGATATCCCACTCTGAAGGAAGGCTTCTCAGATCTTCTACTCCTCTGTTACATGTAACAAACTGCACCCCAGGGACTGACTTTGTGGGAGGCGGTGGACAGGGTACCGGGGATTCAGTAGCGAATAAAAAGTCATACTCTTTGGTCCTCTGGACTGACGTTGTAGGGGGCCATGCCTCACTGTCAAATGCGATTTCCATCTGCAGCAGATGCTGTGAATGAAAAGACCAGGGACCTTTAAAAAGTATAATGGGCATTGGATCAAGTTCTAGAGGTCAGGGATGGCTTCCTAGTGCTGGGATAGAGTTAATTAACCTGGCAGTATCCGTGCTCTGAGTTAGCACTCACTCCCCTATGGGTTATCTCTTTTTTCTCTGTCTAGGAGGCGTGCAAGGACACAATCCTGTCTTATTCACATCTGATCTCATGCTCCAGAAAATTTGCATGGCACATTACAGGTGACTCTTGAACCTGATGTTGGGATTACTGCCACTATCGACGCCACGTGGCTGTGGTTCTGTGGAAGCCTGTGGTGTCTGTGTGGATGCAGCCCCCACACGGGGGACTCCATTTCCACTGCAACTTCCCAGTACCTCAAGAACAAAAACAACAATTTGTAGACAACAAAAGGAATGAGCACACAAACTTCCCCCAACTTCTCCTCTGCAATGCTAATTTGCTTTCCGCTAATTTGCTCTTCACCAGCTCCTTCATAGCAATTTCACAAGCTATGGCTTCTGTTAATGACTGTTTGCAAATCCAATTTGATGACAATGCTTTGTGGTGAGCTTGGTTCAAACACTGGCTTACAAAGAGAAGAGCAGAGACAGGGATGAAGCAACTCGGGCCAGAGTAGAGATCAAACAAGCTGCCTTGTCAAGGGAGGTTTACTCTTAGGAACTTTAAAAATATTTAAAACAGGTTCTAACAGAACTTAGTTTTTATTTTTATTGAGATAGTTCGGTTTTCTTCATTTTGTTTGCTTGTTTGGATTCTTTTTTCTCTAACTAGAAGGCTCCTTTCAGACATTATAATGGACAAGGAACAGATTTGAGTGTGGAGAAGATAAATTCCAGGTAATATAGCAAACTGAGGGAAAATTCTGAAATCCTGAGCCTCAGCCCTAGCCCTGTGTGTGCATGCATGTGTGTGTGTGTGAGAGAGAGAGAGAGAAAGACAGAGAGAAATGTGTGTGAGAGAGAGAGAGAGAGAAAAGGAGAGAGAGACTCTTCCTACAATGCAGTTTCTTTAATAATGCACTGAAAGTCTGAGATTCTGGCTAAGTTGGCACTCTATAGGGCAGGGCTCCATGCATGGGAACTTTAACAGGATATGCTCCCCCTGGCATGGTGCTCAGGGCTCCTCAGAGCAACCCAGTGAGATGAGCTGATGCCTGCAAGCTCTCTCGGAGCCTGTCAGACCTAAGACTGTTTCCATGTGGTACCCCCGTTTCCCCTGCACACTGAAGAGCAAGAGTATTGACTTGCATTTCAAATTTCTTTGGATGCATACCATCGCCCTAACACTTGGTGGCCTAAAGCAACAACTATTTTGTCCCTTTCAGTTCTATCAAGATGGGGATTTAAGTGGAACTCTGCAGGGTGAGTAGAGGCCTAGCCAGGGGAGTTCCAGCCAAGGTCATGGTCTCCTGACAGTTGTCAGTTCAGGACAGCACTAGCCTCTAAGAAGAAACATTCCACAGGGAGATGGGGGGTCGGTTGGGCCCAGCCAGTGAGCAACATCACTGCGACCACGGGTCCAGACTCCAGGGACAAGGAAAACATCCCACCTCTCAATGGAAACTGATGGGCCAACGTGCAAAATAATGGACAATCTATGAGAAATGTTCAGAGTACAGTAGTGAGAGACATATTCTTTGGAGCCAGACATTTGGCCCTGTCATTTAGTGTGGCTCTGTGGATAGGCTACTTCACTTCTCTGAGCCTCAAGCATCTCTTCTCTAAATGAAGGTAATTATAGTGTCTACCTCCAGGAATTACTGGTGGGAGAGTATACTCCACACAGAGGGAGGCTCTACAGGCCATTCCAGCAGCCATGCTAGATCGCTTCCACGTGTGGACACTTTTGATTATGGATCAGGAGAAGCATCTGCTGGACATAGTTTAAGTAGGGAAAATAGGTGCACAAGGCGATTTATGTTCACTGCCAGCTAATATTGCCATGATCCGTTGAAAATGGAGGAAATCAAATACAAACTGCATCCAGAGATATCAAGTAGCTTGCCCAACTTCACTCCCACACTTGCTTTCCCCTGCATACCCTCAGAGCTCCTCTTCAGCAGCTGGCTAATAAACAAGAAAATACTTGCGGTCATCTTCAGGTTTAAGGTCTAGTGACAGAGTGGCTGTTCACAAACAAGCAAAATATTGATTCCTTATGTAATGTAAGTAAACAAATCAGTATAAACCCATGAGAGAAAACACTACCAGGCGTAATTGTAACTGTGGCCACTTAATCAATTGCCCACATACCGTGGCTTGTGGGCCTAGCTTAACATTCTTTTCTATAGTTAAAGTTTTAAGATTTACAGACTCTAGACACACCCACTTGTTTATAATCTTTGTATGTGTGCTGATCCTGGGGCTTGAACTCAGGGCCTGGGTACTGTCACTGACCTTCCTTTTACTCAAGGCTAGTGCTCTATCACTAGAGCCACAGCTCTGCATACAGATTTTTTGGTAGTGTAGTCAAGAAAAGAGTCTCACTGACTTTCCTGCCTGGATGGATATGAGCTGCAATCTGCAGATCTCAGCCCTCTGAATAGCTAAGATTACAGGCAAAATGGTTGCTTTCATACTGTCATTGCAGCATTGGATACTAGCAACACATCTACAGCCTATGAAGATTTAAGTGTTTCTATCTTGCCCTTTACAAAAAAAAAAAAACAAGTTTTCCCATCCCTGGCTCAGGAAATAGTGAGGACTGTTGTCCCGCTACTTGCAGGTTTCGTGGAGAGCGATACCCTGTCCTAGATCATTGCCGACCTGAGGGCTATGTGCTCCTCACTTCCTCCAAGAATGGATGCTTTTAGTTTTACAAGATGGTTATGGGCTTTCCAAATTTCTAGTGACACAAGGGCCAGAGGAAGAACCTATCATCCATAAAAGGGATCAGCCTGACCAATTTGGGGAGGCAAACCAGAACACAACAAAATGTTCCTTCTCAGAGGTCTCCAACAAGGCTCTGTCATGTGTCACTGGTGAGAACAGAGTCACATACACTCTAATCAGACACCAGGGAGAGGGGATGTCAAAGCATGCCCCACTCTCTGTACCCAAAGCTCGCCTGGTCTCCAGAACATGGATTATCTATTGCATACTATAAACTATGTAAAGTCCCCTAGGAAGTTACGTGTGTGTGTGTGTGTGTGTGTGTGTGTGTGTGTGTGTGTCCTCATAACAGGATAATTAACTATAACTTCTACCTATCCAGGTTGGTGTCTAAGGGAAAAGTGATGAGAAGATGACAGATTCAGGATTCTATTTAAATCTCCTTCATGTCCAAATTTACATCTTTCTTCTCATCCATACACTTGACCTCTGACCAATTATTTAACAGGTCCAGTCCAATGGGAAGAGAAAGAATTGGTTGGCTGCAGGAGCAAGAGCTATTGAACATAAGATGCTCAAACAGACACTAGTGGCTCACACCTGTCATCCTAGCTACTAAGGAAGCCCTGAGGGATCCCCAGTTTGAAGCCAGCCTGGACAGAAAAGTCTGTGAGGCTCCATCTTCAACTAACCAGCCAAATGTCAGACTGCCATTATAGCTCAAGTTGTGGAGTCATGAACAAGAAAGCAGAGCAAGAGAGTGAGGCCCTGAGCTTAAGCCTTCAGATCAGCACAATAAAGATTTTTCAGGTTAGAAGCTGCTGCAATCATCTTGAAGAAGGGACAAAGCCTGGATGTTCACATCCACTGCTACCAGGTATTCATACAGGCTGCAACGGTGAGCAGCAGGAGTAGCTATAGGTGGTACAGATGCACACACCCCAGGGAGGAAGGCAAGAGGGAATCCAGAGTCTTATCTGCTTATACTACTATCGTGCTAAATCAAAGCTACATCACAGCTGTCCTTGGGACTCTTGCTTTTATCTCTGAGTACACATTCTAAGCTTAGACATGCCGTAGTCACAAGGACAAAATATTATTAGTTTAGCAGTGTTTTAGCTCCAGCTTTCTCTGTGAATCATGTGTGCATGAATCATAATCACCACTCTTCACATTTTAGAAGCAGATGCACAATTTTTCTTACCCAAAGGGGGAAAAATCAATTGCTATCTGAATATGAATCTAATGTTTTGGAATCTCTTTGATTTATTCAATTCTGAGCCTTCCTTTGGTGTGGGGTGGGGGGGGGCGCACAAGGAGAGTAATTAGGGAAGTTTAAATAAAGAAGATGACATTTACTGAGTGTTTATTCTATCCATGATTCTATGCCACACTTTTCAGAGTCAAGGGAGATGTGAGTTTCTGTTTATAAAATAGGATCCTGTGGCTCATGTAAGTAACTTAATAGTGCAGGATCTTCTAGCTAGTGAGCAGCAGAAGCTAGGATTCCGGTTAATGTATTGTTAGACTCCAGTCCTGTGTTTCCAATGGTGCTGGCAAAGTTGCCTTAGGACAACACAAGGAATGACACAAGAGTAACTGGCTCCAAATGAACCCTTTTACATTTCTCTTCTGGAGATGACATCCAAAGCTTTCCCCACCACAGGCCGTGCGATTTATACCTACTCTCAGACTGTGACACTTGGATTAACTGTTGAAAGCTAACTAGTTCCAAACTTTGTTATGGTTTGGACATGAAGTATTTCCTCTGTCCAAACCTCCAGTGTTGCGAACTTGGTTCCTAGACGATGGTACAATTTTGGAAGGTTCTGGAAACTAGGAGATGGGACCTAACTACAGGAAGTGGATCACTAGGAGGAGTCCATGGGGCTGTCTTGTCTCTGGCCCCTGCCTCTCCTCTAGGGGTATTCTGTATCCTCAGGTCTCTGTCCATCTTGAGAAGAGCAGCTTTCCTACAGCACACGCTTACACCGCCATGCCGCTCTGCCCTAGCATGCAAATCCAGCTGTGAGCTGAAATAAACCTTTCCTTCTTGACGTCATTTCTGACATACATTTGGTCATGACAATGAGAAAACGAGCAAATATAGAAAATTGGTCCCAGGAATAGGATCATTACTGTGATTAAAACTTAACCCCATGGTTCTTCAGCCCTGGGAAGTAGATAATGGAGGAATAGTGGGACAAGTTGAGAAAGGTTGAAGAAGCACAATAGAGCAGTCCTAGATTTCTGTAAGCAAAGCAGTTCTGGTGGGAGCTCAGGAGACCAGAACTCCCACTGGAGTGCTGACCGTGAAAGCCAAGCTCATGAAGTTTCAGACAGGGAATCCATGCATGTACACCATGGAAAAATGGAAAACTTCCCTGCATTATTTTCCCTGTCCTGAGACATTATCAGAGACTGAGGGTTTTTTTTTTTTTGCTGTTGTTTTTGTAGTTTCAACCCCCAGATACTAGGGCTTGAACTCAAGATACCATGCTTTTGGCATAACATTTTTTAAATTTTACTTTGTTGTAAAGATGCTGTACAGGGGGGTTACAGTTACATGAGTAAGTAACGAAGACAATTCTTGTAGAACATGGTTACCCCTCCTTTATTTTTCTCCTACTATCCCTTTCCTCCCCCACCTCACCCACTCTCCCCCACAAGGTTGTAAGGTTCATTTCCAACACGGTGACTTGTGAGTATTGTTGTTGCAATGGGTCATCCTGTGTCCTTGTTTCAGCATTTTGTTCTTCCCCTTCCCTTCCCCAAATTAGATAAATATATAAGATTCAAGGTACCAAAATCAAATACAAGTGACAACCGGGCATATCCCGTAGGAGGAAGAATATACAAAAGAAACAAAGTTCATAGTACATTAAAAACAACTAGAACAAAGAAAAACAGTTTGTATCTTGGGGTTCATTTCATTTAGCACCATCTTATATAGTCATATGTACTTAGCTTTTGAGCTTTTCTGATCATCTGGTAAAATTATCCTAGATGTATACTAATTATTGCAAATATGGGAAACCACGGGACCTATATTTCTTTGGATCTGGCTTACTTCCCTTAATATGATTTTTTCCAAGTCTTTCCATTTCCTAATAAATGGGGAGGTGTCATTCTTTCTGATGGAAGCATAGAACATATATGCATATATACATATACATAAATATATATATATATATATCACATTTTCTTGATCCATTCATCTACTGAGGGGCATACTACTACTGAAGCCACAGTTCCCTTTCCAGTTTTTTCTGGTTAGAGATAAGTGTGTCAAAGATCTTTCTGTCCAGGCTGGCTTTGATCCATGATCCTCAGATCTTAGCCTCCTGAAGATCTAAGATTACAGGCATGAACCACTGGAGCTTGACCCAACATGGAACTTTTCATCTGTCATGCTAGTCGGTTTGATCATTGCTGAGGCAAATGTCTTACAGAAACAACTTAAAAGTAGGAAGTATTGACTGCGGTTCACAGTTCCAGAGGTTCTAGTCCGCTGTGGCATACGGGGAGCTACAGAGTCGCTCAGAGCAGTTTCCATCATGGTGGACAGAAAGAAAAAGCAAAAATGGGTCTGGGAACCAGGTATAACCTTCCATCTTCCTCCAACTAGGCCTTGCACCAGAATGATTCCAGGATCTCCCAAAATAGTGTGATCAAATGGGGACCATATATTCAATACATGAACCTGTGTGTGTGTGAGGGGTGCTTTGTATTCAAATCATAACACATGTGCCAGGCTCTCTGCCTGATATCCCAACATATCTCACCTCAGAGATACCCCCTGGAAACATGGTCCTTCTATTACGGATGATAAAACTGGAACCCTAAAACCCAATGTGCCCATGAGTATAGTTCTTTATGGGGAAATATTGCCATTATATTAAGTAAAATAGTGATCCTATTGTATTGGACTATTTTATATATTAAAATACAATAATAACAATACCAACTACCAATTACCAATTGGCAATTACCAATTACCAATATACCAGTAGCATTACCATTGACATTATTATCATTGCCCTTAGCAAAAGCAATAGCAATATCTATAAATAGTTATGTACAGTCTTTGAACTTTTTGTGTACTTTCAAATACATCATCTCATTAGGCCTTAACACTCTTGGTAAAAGTTCATTTCTCAATGAGGCCACATGAATGAATCTAAGCAGAACAGAAAGAAAGGTAGTCATTACCTTTTGTAACCACAACCCCTCTGTACATCATCCTTACAATAAAACTAAATTAAATTTTTAAAAGTAAGTGAATCTAAGCAGATATCTGAAGGTCCCAAGCGGTCCCTGGTCAGTTATCAAAGTGATCTTTCTCCATGGTAGTTACTACTGTGTCACATTTTTTATTAAAAATTATGGAAGCCTTGAATCTGATTGTGGCATTGAATCTGATGATTTCGGTCATTTAGGTTCAGGTTGGAAAGCTGGATTCCATGAAGGTCTTTCAAAATCATCTTCCTGTCTTTACCTGGCTTCTCAGGGCTGTTTCAGCCTTCTACCACCCTACATATCTGAACCTCCACATTTGACTATCATCAAATGCAGTACAATCAGAGTGGGCCACTCACAAAAACCCAGGTGCCGTGTATGAGGAGGGCTTCTATACTCTCACTTTATAATGGAGTCACCGGAGATACAAATCCTTTCGTGAAAGCCACCATTGAGGGAGCATATAACACGATGTTTCACTTATGCATGATAATCAGACACATGGGCTGGTAAACACTAAAACTAAGCAAGTACCCAGTGATAAATGGGCAAGAGAATCTAAAACCTCAAGAAAAGACACTCATTGGGAATAACTAGGTAGAAGCAAAATTAATAAATTAGTGCAAAAGTCAAACTTCTGGGTACTCCTACAATCTCCTGGGGAAATGCGCCTGAAGAACTTTAATATGATGCACTGTGGGGGAGGGGTGGGAATGCCCACTGCTGGACGTGGGCTGAATATGTGTATGGATGTTTTCCCTGGAGCTGGGCGGCGGGGGTCCGAGTGCCTGCTTGTCTTGCCAGTGAACACTGTGCTCTGTGCACAGGCCCCCGTGCAATGCGATAGGAGCAGAGGTCCCACAGAGCTGGAATCAAGGACTTCAGAGGCAGGAGAGGAAATCCAAACACCACACACGCCTCTGGGAAGAAGATGAAGTTGGAAAAGCCCAGGAGCATTCTGGGCTTACATCTGAACAAGGCTTCCCATAAATGCAAAGTGCCTCTAAATCTAGTCTGAATTTAATCATAATTTTTAAAAAGGTGCCCTTGTAGTTTGCTGGCCTGCCCAGGTTAGAAAATTATAGTACATGTCCATCTTGAACAGGAAATCCCTTTATAACATGCCAACACAGGTGGATACATTCAATTCAGGTTAATTGATCCATCAAATCTGATTAGACTCTGACTGCAGAAATGATAAGAACAGCTCTGAGAGGAATCTAGTGACGTGTTTGAAAGGTACTGTCTAGGAGCAAGTCCCTTCACCTTTCTGAATCTTCATTTGTTGGTCTATAAAATGGAGATTTAGTACTTATCTCAGAGTGTTGTTGTGCAAATAAAATTTGGTAATATCTTTCATACAGTGATTAGAGTTTGGGGAGGGACATCTCCGTCCTTTGCCTCTTGGATCTGAGTGCTACAGACCAATGCTGCTAAACAAGATGACATATATAAAGTGAACAAAGTCCAAATGACAAAGCCAGTTAAGATCTGGTGTCATCATAATGGCACATGCTTGTAACTCCAGCTACTCAAGAAATAGACAGATAGTGGTTCGAAGCCTACTTGGGCAAAAGGAAAAAAAAAACCAGTCATGGTGGCACACACCTGGAACACCACCTACTTGGGGAACAATTAATAGGATCATGGTCCAAGAATGGCCCAGGAAAAAAAGTATGAGGCCCAGAATAAAAACTAACTGAAAGCAAAAGTCCTGCAAGGATGGTTCAAAGGGCAGAACACTGGCCTAGCTGGCTCTGAGTTCAGGCCCTGGTACCAGCAGCAATGACAAAATGTTTAAATAAAGCCTTTTGCAATACTCCCATCCTCCTGCCTGATTTCCACCAGCAATCTAACTGCCATTATGAAATTCCCATTCCCAGTCTTGCTTGTCCACAATGCACCTCTGTTTCTGATAGGAATGTGTTATATTGCTCAGGAGTTTAGAAATACAGAGGGAGAAAACAACCCAGTTTGCAATGACATTTGTAGAGAAGAGGGTTAGACAGCTATCTAAGAAACCTGGATTCAGACCCAACCCTGCCATATCCCAGCATCAGGAAGCATCAAGAAGCAAGTTGCTCGGAAAACTGAGTCATAACGTGAAGATTAAACCCACCTTCCAGCAGCATAAAGGGGCCATCAGACCTCCTTTGCCCTGGCATTGTAAGGAAACAAGTCTTAAGGCATTACTTATTGCAGCCCTTTCATGGATGGTAGCACAAATACTCTTATCATGAATACTCGCACTTAGGCATCACATAATTTGGCAGCATGATTACCAATGCTGAGTTCATCTGCCTTGAGAACATCTGCTGGATTTGTCAAAAAAAAACAAAAAACAAACTTATCTGTGCCTCAATTCACTCACCTATGAAAATACCCCAAAGTATAAAAACAGTTGCCTTTCTTTGCCTGTGAAACCTGCTCACTTTAATTAACCTGAAAGGTTTCTAGCAACTCATGTTTATAAAGCACTTTGACATCTGAAGAATAAGCACCAATTTGAATGCAAGGTTTTATTATAACGCCATTCTTATGATTAGTCCTCAAAGGGCTCTTGAGCAAGACGGAGTGCAGAGAATTCCAGGTCTCTCCTCAGGAGAAACACACTGCTGCCCACTTGAGACCAGGCCGAGGTTCATGTGGGTTTGCTGAGAGTCCTTAGAACTCTGCTCCTTCAGTAAAAATTATGGGGAAAGTCAAAAACCATCCAATAAAAGAGAAACAAGAAGGAGGCAGAATTAGAGTGCCTTTCAATGACAGCTAAATGATGATTTCTCATAAATCTACAAATTAAAGTTCAACTGCACTCTGACAAATTAAAACCAGCGTGAGATGGCAGCTGATAGTGGTGAAATAAACAGATTTTATTCTGGACCATCGCCATTGGTAAAAGGAGACCTCGGCATAAAATTGAGCTCAATTATGAATATAACATTGGATGAATGGGGATGTAGAGCCTGTGGAGGGAGTGATGGAAAAAGACTAAAAACCAAGAAGGAGCATAAGGAACCGAGAGAGCTGAGACAAATGGGCTCCTGGGCTTCTTGCTGAAGGCAGGTCAGGAGAAAGATGAGCCAGATCAGATAGAGCAGGCAGAGGTAGCTTTTGCTAAAATTAGGTCTTCAAGGGAGTCCACACATGGACTAGGAGAAGGTTGAGGAGGCCAACTAAAGTTTGACCAGAGAACCTTTGTCAGCTCCAGACAAACTCTGCTGGATATGCAAAATAAAGTCTTACTATGTACAATGGTTCCCTTGATCTCCATTATCAACATCTTTTTCTTTTTTGTACATTTTGTATTGTAAAAATACTGTACAGAGGGGTTACCATGACACGAGCAAGGTAATGTGTACATTTCCTATCGAGCATTATTACCTCTCCCTTTGTTTTTCTCCTCCCCTCCCTTCCCTCCCACCTTCCCAATTATCCCTCCCTCCCCCACCCCGAAAAGTTGTAAAGTTCATTTTCAACATAGTGTCTTGTACATCTCTTTGTTACAATGGGTCAACTTGCATCCCTAGTTAAGCATCAGAAAGAATGGCATTGCCCAATTGTTAGGAAATGGAAAGACTTGGAAAAAAATTATATTAAGTGAAGTAAGCCAGGCCCAAAGAACATAGGCCCCATGGTTTCCCTTATTTGCAATAACTAGTACATGTGTAGGATAAGTAGAAAAGGTCAAAAGCTATGTACATATGACCATTTAAGAAGATGTTAAGCAAAATGAACCCCAAGATAGGGACACAAATATTTTTTTCTTGCTTGCTATTGTTTCTAACATATTTATGATCTACCATGACTTTTTGTTTCTTTGTATGTTCCTCTCCCATGGTATAACCCCTGTTTTTCATTGTATTTGATGTTGGTGCTCTACATTGTATATACACTTCTCTGATTTGGGGAGGGGAAGGGAAAAAATCAACATCTTTCTTGGCCAGCCCCCTTTCCTTCCGTTTCCTTCTCTTTTTCCCCTCCCAAAGGCACCAAAGCCTCTCAGCACCAGCACTGCTGGAAGTTTCTATGCTGAAAATGATGCAATCTTTGGAGATAGACCACCAGAATCTGGAAATTAACCCTCCCACTTACTGACCTTTCTGGGTTTGAGTCTCCTTTACAGAATAAGTTATTAATCTTTAGCTTATAAGATGGAAGTATGCATTTCCATCAGCAATGAGCAGGCTCTCTGGAAGTGAAAGTTATTCATATTTGCATTATTCACTACTAACTGTCATTATTAAGTGACAATCCTTTCTAAGTCATGGTGTGACAAAAAGGGTAGTGTTTTTGTGACTATATATCTCAATGTAGATCTTTTCCGAAGTAGGCAGAGAACACAAATAGTTTTGGGTGGTGAAGAGCCTGGTCATTATCTGTGCTTAATGGTGCCCACCTCCCACCCCCCTTGTTGTTCTTTTGGAAATCAAACTCCTCTGCATCTCACTTTCCCACAGATCCTACCTGGAAACCCTGCACAGTTCAGAAAAGACCTGCTTAGAGTTCGGAGGCAGGCACTGGTGCAAGTATCAAAGTGCATGCCTAGCAAGCAAAACGCCCTGAATTCAAACTAGTCCCTCTAAAAACAAAAAACAAAAAGGAAAATGAATGCAGAAAGCAGTATGGATGAAAGCAGGAATGTGCTCCAGTAGAACTGATTTTAGAGAAGGGGGAAAGACTACAGGGAATTTCTTTCAAAGAGATTTAAACATAGGACAGCAAATTGTTTCTAGAAAAAAACTCAAGGGACCAAATTCAGGGCAATTTTCAAGTGAGAGAGGATCTTAGAAAGGGGAGAATCTGAGTTGGGAGCCTCAAGCGCAGATTCTGTCCAAATCTCTGGCTGACTCCAAACCACATGAAGGACAAACAACACAGCCAATCTAAGGATAAAAGAACAGAATAGAACCTGCGGTGCAGAGATGAGTCTCTAAAAGTATGAAGATACAAAGTGGGCTTCTCCAAAAGGTGATTTTTGTGTTGAAAGTAACAGTGAAGGGAAAGAAGTTAGGGAAGCTCTTTAGGAAAGATGCTAGAAGAGGTACTTCCACATTCAAAGACCTTACAAGCTACAAGGATGTTCCGTGCATTTGATAACATAGACTAACATTTGTGTAACAAAATTTTCCAAACTTTCACTGATTATATACACTGAAAGTTGGTTTACTGTTCATTCAAAAAAGAACTGAATTTCTGAACTGAGATTTGAACTTCTGCCCAAAGGACTAAGTTTTTACTTTGATTTCAGCCCCCTTAATTGCCTGCTACAACAAACCAGACAATAAATGACAATAACAACCCCAAACAACACTGAAAGGGTATTATAAAAGTCTTCATAAAGCAGTATTGAAAATATCCAACATATAATCAAACCTTGTTCATCATGAGAAGAGCTATGAAATGATGGCCCATGCTTTGAGCAAAGCCTCCTCATGGGAGAACAGGGCCAATGTAATATAGATATTAAAATCAAAACACATTATAGCTATGCCAATCATAGAATGAAACCATGTTCACAATGAATGAAAAAGTAGGTATAAAGTTAGTTTGTCCCTCAAATTTCAAATGAAAACAAGAAACTTTTTAGACTATACAGTTTTGGATTGCAAAATAATATGGTTTGGGGCAAGATTAGATTTACCTGGGGATACAATCTTTGGATAGACTATTTAGAGCCAGGAGAATGATAACTCAGTGTAATCATTAATGCATGAATTAGCAAGTAATTATTGAATACTTAAATTTCATGCAGGACAGAGTTCTAGTTTCCACAAAGACAGATACAACCTAAACCAATGACTAGCTTTAGCATCGATTGTGACTGCTTGTATAAGCTACTCCACACAGAGACTGCAGCCCAGAGAAGTTGAGCAGCTTTGCCAACATGTGTATTGTAAGTGCTAGTAGAGCATGGCTTCTTCTGTGGTCCTCCAACCCAGACACCAAACCACTACCTTGTACTTCCAGGAAAGGCCAGAAAGAAAGAAGGCTTTGAGGGCAGTAATTGGATATTAAATGGAGCACCAGCTATGTCTCTGGTACTGTTTGAAGTACTGAGAACACAACGGGGAAAAGAAAAGGTCTTATACTAAATATGGATATGTATTATATAGATGCAATATAGATACACATATAAATATAAACAAATATTAATATGTGTGTTTATGTATACTACATGTACGTTCATGTAGGTAACTAAGTAGATCAATAACTAGGGGAGATGGATAGATAGATAGATAGATAGATAGATGATAGATAGATAGATAGATAGATAGATAGATAGATGATAGATAGATAGATAGATAGATAGATAGATGTGTGTACATGTGCATTATATAAATAGAGAGAGAGCTTTACATTTTAAGGTAGATAGGAAAGACTGGCCAATGATATCAAAATAGCCCTGAATTACCCCAAATGATGGCCTATCGTCACTACACACATGCCTCGTTAAGCCTGTTGTACTAGTCGCTACAAGTCTGGGTTAAGTCACCCAGGCCACCTCGAAAATAAAAGGCATTGCCCCCTGATCCCGGAGACCACAGCTGCTTCCCCACCACTGGGCCGGGGCTAGGCTGGCCCCTGGCCACAGAGCAGCCTGTACCAGGGTGTAGAATGAAAAGTTGCAATGAGTGAAGCCAGGCTGCGTGGAGAATGCGTTTCACTCATGAGCATCGCTCGTCTCATGATGGGAGGGTTTTTTTGCCCAGTAATTGCCATGGCTTTTTTAAGGTTAGGTGGAGAAGGTCACCCTGCAAGCAGGTCAACAGTGACAGATGGGACTCTGTTCAGTAATTGGTACCTGGAAAAACAAGTGGGTCAGCACATTAGCTGGACTCAGGACGTCTCTCACCAGGCCATTAGCTTCAGAAAACACAGATCACAATTAACTTCCATGGAAATTGAATTCTTCCCTGCCCATCGGAAGGCCTTCATTTATCCACAGGGAGCTGGTGCAAGGCAAAGGTTCCAGTGTCCATGTCCTTAAAAAGTTTTCGCTGAGGCTCAGGCGCAGAGACGGTATTCCTCCAGGTGACAGATCACTTTGACACAAATGATTGATTATCACCTCATCATGGCCCTTAACGGTTGGTGTGCGGGGAAATAATAGAACGGTGAGCAAAGAGTGAGTTTTCAGGGTTGGGTAAGCAATCAAACAGGTGTCTGCTCTGCCTGATCCCAAATGCCAAGGGGATTCTGACAGTCCTTTCGGAATCAAGAGGAACAGGCTGACCTTCTGTCCTTGGGAAATCCATCCAGCCTACCACATGACATCACAGCAGCCCAGAACCTGCAAGGAGGAACCCAACATGGCTTTGACTAAAGGAATCAACAATGACCAACCTCCATGAATGTTGATGGTTTGTATTAACAGAGAGGAACGTACTACTTAAGCCAGGCACCCTCTGCATGCCAGATTTCCTCCTAGATGCTTCACAACTTATCCCCATTGAAACCCTAACTTCTCCACTAGGTAGACATTAATGCACCTCACGTGATGGATGAACTAGCGCCTGGGAAGTATGATCATCCCCTCCTGCAGTGCAATGGAAAATGAAAGCGACGGAATTTGAACTCGGTTCTTTATGGTTCCAATAGCTAACTGGCTTTTGTCGCCCCAGGTGCCTCGTCAAGTTCCAGATCGGGTGACTGAATCAGGAGGCAGAACACTAAGGCTGACTTACCTATGCAAAAGAGCACGAGGTAGAGAACTGGACGAAGGTGTGAGGACCATAGGGAAGACAGGACAGAAAGCCAAGCCAGGAGTTCATAGTCATCAAGATCTGCCTGACAGTCTCGGCCATGGTCCCTGGCTGAGGGGACCAAGAAGCTTTGTCTGTGCTGACTTATTTCACTGAAGACTGAAGGTCCAGGGACAGAGATGCCCTCCTGGCCACGTTCAGGCCCCTAGCTCATCTCATTAAAGGGAGAATTTTGGTAAATGGCTCTCCCATGACTCATTAAGCCCTCACAAAAATAAGCATTTACTGAGCTTACTTTTGATCAAGAGCATAGATTTAAAAGGTAATTCACTCACATGAAAATCTGGGTGTTATCAGGAAGTAGAAGTGGGTGCAGGATAGTGATCAGTATGTCGGACCAAAGAAGAACACAGTTGCTGTATTTTATAGAAAATACACGGAAGGCCCACACAGGCAAATCAGAGCTGTGTTAAATGGCTGTTATTTTGGTATAAACATATTGATACTGTGAATTAGATGAGTCGTATATAATAAAAATCATCATCAAAAACAGCTTCATCATCAACAATCCAGAATAAATCAGTTTCGGGGACAGAATGCCAGCCTTAAATATAATGGGTGCCATGACAAATATTCTAGATAAGGGTGGTTATGGAAATGTTACACAAAGACAACAGGAAGATGAATTTCTCTAGCAGTCCTCTTCCAGAAGATCTTCTTTCTCCTAACCACTTAGGAGGTACTTGCCATTTCTACATTGCTGGTTCCAGGAAGGCTGTGAGCTGCCTTAAGCAACTATTTACAGCAGGAATACCACTGCACACCTCTACTTTTGCCCATTTTGAGTACCCTGCTCTGCATTAGGAACTCTAGGCTATAATACTGACCTTGAAAAAAGAGAGGGACAGTCAACACTGCATTCTGAAGCCCCCGTCAAGCCAACAAAGACTCCACAGTTAAGGATGTGTCTATTGGACTAACACTTCAATGAACCAAAGGCCTATGGTGCTTGGCTTCAGTATGAAGGATGGCCATAAGTCATTATCAACTGCAGTATGCATCCTGCTTTGCTGAGGGAAAAACACAAAGAAATGTGGGCTGTGGACTGTCCTTTCAACTCAGCTCTGGTAAGAAAAATAAGGTGACCTCTGCAGCACCTAACAAACCTCTGATTTCCCATAGCCCAGGCAGACAGGGCCACAAAGCAGAGCACAGCTATTGCTTCAGGATGCATAATGGAAAGGAGAGTTGAATGAACATACATGCCAAGACTCTTAGTTGAACCTTAGGGTATCCATTGGGAAGGGCTGAACACTAACTCTGAGATTAAAGGCACAAGACCAGATTAAGATCAGAGTAGGTGTGGCCAACTTTATCCACCATCATCATGTTTATCCAAACAGAACAGAACACAGTGCATGGAACACAGCCCAACATACTATGTGCTTTCAAAGTGGCTTTTCCACCACAAGTACATAACTGGCAGATCAGCAAGGACCTTGGGCATTTTGCTCAGTACTTGGAACTGTGTATACTCAGCAGATATTAAAGGATGATTATCTACCAAAGGAGAAAGAAATGGGAGTTTGCAAATAAGGAGAGTGTAGGGAAGGGGAAGAAAAGGATATTTACATACACAATATTAAAGATGCACACTCACTCTCCCACATTTACATATACACATACATAGGTTGGATTTGGTTAAAGCTTTTATAAATAATGACAATGTAAGTCTTTATGTAGTAGACCAAGAAAGGTAATTCATTTATCCTTTCCCTCCAAGCTTACAAAGGAGACAGTGGTGTTATTAAAATTGGATAGGACATTGTAAGGTGCCGGTGGCTCACCTCTGTAATCCTAGCTCCCCAGGAGACTGGGATCTGCAATTTGAAGTAACCCCAGGCAGGAAAGTCTGCGAGACTCATATCCCCAATTAATCACCACAAAGCCACCATGGATCTGTGGCTCAAATGGAGTGAAAAAGCTCAGGGACTACACCCAGTCCCTTTGATATAGGATAATAAATAAAAGCTAAGGAATATTATGTGTGCAGGTACACAGTAGATGCTCAATAAATGTGGGTTGAGGAAAAGAAATATTAAACACAGAGATGGCTATAGAAATCCATATACACATTGATCCTGTAAAGAGATGCTTTCCTCCCCAAGACTAGCATCAAAGAAAAAAAAAAGACATGATTACAGTATGTGTGGCAGGACTAGAATACAAATTTTCCTAGTCCAATGTCTTTATTTTATCTATTCACTATAAACTAAAAACCTATGGTGATTGACTGCAGAGTCCCATCACACACTATAATCCAATAGTCAAGTCCCTTATATCAAATCTGAAATATTTCAATATAAATATATATACTTCTTGCTGAATACTTTAAATCATATAATTATAAGCATTAGATTACTTCTTATATGTAATAGAGTACAAATAATATATAAGTTCTTGTTCATCTATATTGTTTAGGGAATAATGATAAGAGAAAATCTATACCTGTTTAATAGAAATAAGGTGTGTGTGTGTGTGTGTGTGTGTGTGCATGTGCGCATGTGTGTGTGTGTGTGTGTTGTATGTGTGGAAGTGTGCGCACATGCCAATCTTGGGGCTTGAACTCAGGGCCTGAGCACTGTCCCTGAGGTTTTTTTTTGCTCAAGAAAAGCATTCTACTGCTTGAGCCACAACTCCATGATTGGCTTTTTTGTGCTTATTTGGAGATTAAGGGTCTCACAGCCTTTCCTGCCCTAGGGGGCAGGAAACAATGCTCCTTAAATTATAGGCATAAGTCCACCAGCACCAGGCTTGAAAGCAAATTTTTTTTCTCTACATTTTTGATCTGCAGTCAGTTGAATTCAGAGATCAGAAGCTGTAGAGAGCTGAGTATAATTAAGTTTAATGTGAAGAAGAACTTGAGAAATATGCAAACTCCTGACAGGAGAAAGCATCTCTTCACAGGATCAATGTATATATGACTCTCTGTAGGTGTCTCTGTGTTTAATATTTCCTTTCCTCAACCCATGTTTACTGAACAGCTACTGTGTACCTGCACACACACAATATCCCTTAGACATTATTTACTACCTTTTATCAACAGATTAAATAATGCCAAGTGGTTGGCTGTAGCCGTGACTTAAGTTCTACCTCCCAGATTCTAGAATGGATAGTTTTTCCAATGTATTATCTCCACTCGACCTTCACCACCACTAAACAAAGCAAAACAAAACAAAGGAGAAACAGGGAGGTAAATACAGAGACAATCCAAAAGATTCTGGAGAGAGTCCAGAACATTATGCCAAGCCCTCCGCGGAAAGCAGAAATGTAAAAAGTAATAGATCTTCAGTCCACCGAGCCCGTGGGGTAATGACTCCTGATAAACCACATTATACAGAAGAGCTGTGAGGCCCCACTCCCAAGGAAAAGGCCCAGGTGCCCGGGCTGGGTGTGTAATCCATCCAGTCAGGGGAAGGGTGAGGGGGCTGGGGAATGGACTGATGTTCCTGCCATGCCACTGACAAGTTGGAAAGGACTATATCCTGGTCTTCCAAGGGCGCGTCTGAGTGGGAGTTCCACCATCCCCTGTGGGATGTGTTCAGAGCTGCTCCTACGGCTGAGCAATTGGGATCCACCTAAGGCTTGACAGAATAGGATGTAAGGACCCCTAGGTCCCCTCTCCACACCAGGCCCATGCTTGTGGGCCCTGCAAAGCTGAGAGATATGGTCCATTATCTACACTAATGCCAGGCAGTAATAGCCTCATTTTTCATCCCATCTGGGGGAAATAGATCGTGTCAAAACCCCAAAATAGAATAGGAAATTAATGTTCCAGAAATAATAAGTAATTGAACAGAAATTGAAATCCAGTCTATCCAACTCAAATGTGCTTTTCCTTTTTTCTGTGGTTCCAAAAAGCTTCTCTTAAAAAGAGACAGAAAATATAAGCTCAATGTGTTAAGTCCGTATTACAGGGGCTGTACTTAAGAGCCTGAGGCAAAGAGGCAAAAACAGGAAGTAAATAAAAGCAAACCAAGAAAGACCCTGGGTGGTCTGGAAATATATGTCAAACCTGGAAGGCAACAACCGTATAAATAGAACTGCTAATTGCTTGTTTCAAGACATGTATTAGAAAAAATTGCCACCAGTTAAGTAATCAATCAATCAATTCAGGAAGTATTTACTAAACATAGACTGTGAGATAAATATATAGTACACAATTATGCAAATGTCATCTATAAGCCTATCATTTTGTAGAGTTAATTAATGAAAAGAATTAAGAATACAGCACAATAGACACATAGAATGTGATACACTATTGCTGTAACAACACAACAGCAAAGAAACTTAGGCCATGTCACATGATGCTAAGGTCATAGGAAGACAGACAGGGTCAGGGGATACTGTGAGGAGGAAGCTATCTGTATTCTCCATGATGAGAAATGACTTGCACTTTTGAGTTCCCAGACCACTCCTATGCATGGTAGTGGGAGAGTCCATACCTGTGAGCTAATTTGAGTTGCAAGGTAAAAATGAGAAAGCAAAGAAGCTACATATGTAATGAAGAGCAAAAGATAGGGAGGGAAGTCCGAAGGGAACAAAAATTAAAAATACTTGTGGTAGGTGTCAGGATCTGTTCGGTTAACTTTCTGAGTCAAGTAAACTGAGTTATAAGGTGCCCAGATATATGGCCAAACATTCATGTCACATTTCTCTAAATGAGATTAGTTATTTGGGTTAGTTCTAAATTCTATCACAGTGCCCCTATAAAGTAGGTGGATCTCACCCAATCAGTTGAAGGCTTGAAGGAAACAAAAGATCTGATCTTCCAGGTCCATTGCTTGACTGCCTATTGGCTGGAATGTCCATGATGTCAGACACTGGGGGTGTGGCCTAAAATAGCGCTGCTTCTGGGTCCCCAGGCTACCAGGGTTCAGACAGACCACACCACCGACTCCTCCAGGCATCTTGAGACCTCTGCACTTGTCAGCATCCATGCTGATAGCAGCCTTCCCTATCTCACATACTAAACAATGACATCAACCAGCTAAAATAAAAGATCTAACGCCAGAATCATGTGAGTCAACTCCTTATTTTTGTTTCTCTGGAGATCCTTATACAGAAGGTAGCTAGCACTCAGAAAGGAAACTTTTTTTTTCCTTTCTGGGTATTAATATGGAGATTACTGCGATAAACAGAGAAAGAAACATAGGTTTTGATTTTTTTTCTATACTGGAAGAGAGAACCCCTTTTTGCCACACACCTGGTTTTCTTTAGGGAAACTTTTCTTGAGCAGCTCATGCATATGATCATTTCTACCATTTGTTTCTGGCGCAGTCCAGTTGTTATTTCTTTTATTCAGGTATTCAATATGTTTACCACAAATAAGTTGAGACCATAGGCAGCCCAGGCATACTCGATACAAACCGTTATCCAAGAAGCTGATACACACTAATCACAAAGGATTCATGATTTATAAAAACAAAAACAAATTCAAGAGAAAAGCATTCATTCACTCTTCACGTGACTCACTGTAAGCATATTAAAAGAAATAAAAGACAAATGTGGGCCATGGAGAGAGCTCATGTTGTGTAAAGATCTGCTCTGAAATGCCAAATCAGGGATGCGGGCTGGGCCTGGAATAAAGCTGAGACCCAAGGGGCCAAGCGGGAAGCGAAGGAGCTTTCTGGTTGGTGTGAGGGACACAGACACCAACAGTAGGAGAGAAGTCTTCACAACGGGTCAGGGATTAAAACTGGAAGGTCTAGAGGTAAGAGTAGCTGGGGTTTGAAGAGGGAACTGGGAGGGGACAGGAAGCAAAATAAAATGGAGAGTGGCCCAGGTGAAAGATGATCAACAGTCCTGGCCCATTTGTCAGAGCCAAAGGGTCCTTCCGGATCAAAACCATGCCGGACACACTGAGAGTCCCCACTCTACCCAGAGTTGAATTTTATTAACACTTGAATTTCTTCCTCACTTTCTAAATTAGCATCCATTAGTTGCATAGAGGATTTTATTTTCATGGCTATGTGTATAATGCATCTTGATCTGACTCACCCCTCCCTTCAGCCTCCCTCCTTTCCCCTTCCCACCACCCCCACCCCCAGGTCAAGCAAGCTCCACTGCTCCACGTGCAGGTATGTACATAAAGTATTTTGACCATAATTGCCTTCCTTCCCCACTTTAACTTTTAAAGCAGTTTGGGGTGACAGGAACATTGAGAGGCAGGCACAGGGATTTTTTCTAGGGGCTCATTTTCCCCACAATTCATAGCCACCCACATTATCGGCATCCTCCCCAAGAGTAGTACCTTTGTAAAGCTGCACAGTTGATGAGCCTATGTTGGGACAATACTATCCATCACCCAAAGTCCATAGTCCCCAGTAGGGTTTCTGTGACTCTCATGTGTTCTACAGGTCTGTGCAAATGCATAATGATGTGCATTCACCAATGTGATAACACGCGGAATCACTTACTTGCCTTAAAAATCTGTGGTATGTGGGAATGTAAACTAGGACAACCATTCTGGACAGCAGTCTGGAGTTTCCTCAAAACACTGAACATAGATCTTCCCTATGACCCAGCCATACTCCTCCCGGGCATCTACTTTAAACAGCATGAGCCAGGATATAATAAGGACACCTGCACATCTGTGTTCACTACTGTACTATTCACAACAGCCAAGATAAGGAAACAGCCCAGATGCCCCACAAGAGTGAGTGGATCCAAAAAAATGTGGTACACAATGGAATTTTACAGCCATTAGAAAGTATAAAATAATGTAAAATAATGTCATTTGCAGGGAAATGGATGGAACTAGAACAAATCATGTTGAGTGAAGTAAGCTGGGCTCAGAGAGACAAATAGCACATGTTCTCTCTGATATGTGGAAATTAGATCTAAAATGCACTGGGATATGATAAATTGTACAGGATTCTAGATACTCACACACAGTGAGATCAAAAGAGGATATTCTTAGGAGAGAAACACAAAAGCGCAATGCCTACGTGCCCCTTCAGAGCTATATAAAATAATACATATACTGAAACTCCAAGATATGGAAACAAGAGACCACGTTTCTTTCTTTTCCCTTCTAGTTTTTTGTTTTTGATGATTCTGTCTTCTTTAGCTTAGGTATGTATGTCTTCAGGAGGGGGGGAGGGCAAAGAACTTGAGAGGAAAAGAGTAGAAAAGTGCAGCAGTGGAGCTCACTGGACACTGATGAAAGTGAACTCGATAACTCATTGGTAGAAATGGGAGGGAGGGACTGGGAGAGAGCGAGGGAACCAAAGATGCTGTACAAAAGGAAATGTACTCATTACCTGACGCATATTCTTATACTCCCTCTGTACACTGCCTCTAGAATAACAATAAAGCAAATCAATGTTAAAACTCTGCTCCACTTACTCCCTCCCTCTCCTGAACCCTTACACAGCCATTTGCTGTGTTTTCCTTTCCCAGAATGCCCAGGTGGACTAATATTCACCAGGAAGCCTTTTAGCCAGGGATTTTCCACTTCATGATAATCATTAAATTTCTTTCTTATTCCCATGTCTGGATAACTCATTGTTTCAGTGTTGAACAATATTCCATTGTCTAGATATACCGCAGTTACTTTATCCATTCACCTACTTTAAAATCATGTTGGTTGTTTCTGAGTTTAGACAATTACGAATAAAGGTACTAGAAACATCTATGGACATGTGTTTTGTGTGGATGTGAATTTCCACGTCCTTTGGGCAAATACTCAGCACAACTGCTGTGTCACAAGGTAACAGCGTGTCCAGTACTATAGGAAACTGCTAGCCTGTCTTGCATTCTGCATTCCTACCAACAATGCATGAGAGTTCCTGGTGCTCCATCAGAATTTCCTGATGGCAGTATACAAAATTTTGGCCACTCTAATCATTGGTGTGTGGTGGATCTTTTTTTTTCTGTTTTCATTTGCATTTCCCAGGTGACATGTGATGTGGAGCATCTCTTTAATACCTATTTTGTCTGTAATGGTGGAACCATTTTTGAGACATCTATGATGTTGCGCAGCTCTATTTCCTAGTCTTATTGCCACATTGTTATGATTAGTGTAGTTTTAGGATCAATTATTTTAATACTCATAAATTGTTAGTCCTCTAAGTTAGGTATTCCTTCAATAATTTTTACTTCCCTAAATAACCTCAGAATCAGCTTGCCAATATTCTCAACGTAATTTGGTGATATTTTTAATTGTGATGGTTTTGTTCCAATAAAGAAGAACTGATATCTTGATGATATTGGATCTGCCTATTCAAGAACATAAAGTGTTCTTCCCTTTATTAGTTCTTTGATTTCTTTCATCAGAGATAGCATATGTTTTGCTCGTATGGATTTTGAACATATTAATTAACTTCACATCTAAGTATTTCTGTTCTGGAAGTATAATGAGTTTGTAATCTTTTTTGATAAATAGGAAAAATTTGACATTTATATGTTAACCTTGCATTTTGCAATCCTGTTATAGAAGATGCATGTATAAAAATTACTTATGGTCAGGAGCCAGTGGCTCACGCCTGTAATCCTAGCTACTCAGCAGGCTGAGGGGTCATGGTTCAAATACTGCCCACGCAGAAAGTCTACAAGACTGTTTCTCCAATTAACCATCAAAATGCAAGACTATGCTGGGTAATGGTGGCTCATGCCTGTAATCCAAGATACTCAAGAGGCTGAGATCTGAGGGTCACAGTTCAAAGCCAGCCAAGGAAGGAAAATCCATGAGACTCTGATCTCCAATAAATTACCAAAAAAGCTGTAAATAGAGCTGTGTCTCTCAAGTGGTAGAGCACTAGCCTTGATCAAAACAGAAGCTCACGGGCAGCATGCAAGCCCTGAATTCAGGCCCCAGGACTTGGGGGAAGGGGGAAGCAAGATTAGAAGTATGACTCAAGTGGCAGAAAATCAGCCATAAGTAAAAAAGCCAAGTGAGAAAACCAGGCTCTGCGTTTTATCTCTGGCACTAGTACATACAACAACAACAACAACTGCTTCAGGTACCATGCATCTGATGGTGGCAAAGAGACCCATTTGGAAGGTTTAACTGGATTCCAGGTGAGAAGTCATGCTAGTGTGCACTGTAACAGAGAGGAGTAGGAGTTTGGTAGCACTGAATTAGTATAAGAAGACACAAGTACATAGGAGGAATAAAGTGACAGGCATGGTGATTGGGGATAAAGAGAAAAGAAGTAGATGTGAGGAGGAGAATCAAGGGTGTGTCTAAGTATTGTATGTATGACTTAGAATCAGGGCCTTGGGGGTTTGATAAGTTATGGACAACAAGCCACAATTGCTGAATGCTTACCATGCACAGGCACTAAGCCTAACTCTCCAACCTTCAAAATGGAAGACATCACCCCTGTCCCTGTTTTATACATTATATCACATGAAGATAGTGAAACCAGGATTCAGATGCACATCTATTTGACTCAGATCTTGTATCCTTCACTTCTGTTTCACTAGGAAAGGAAATTCAATGTAAATGTATCCCACATACTTACAAATCATATATATATATATATATATATATATATATATATATATATCACCACCAAAGTCCATTAATTTGTCTTGCCAGAGCACTTCAAAACTTGTTCTCATTTTACAAGGCAAGTGGTTTTCAACTCCATCTTATTTTCTGACTAGATTACTGTAACCAGCTCCTAACTTCTATAGTTTTCTCTCAGACACCCAGCTCAGTCATTTCCACAATATCCTGTTGGCTATGCACCAAGGGGAGAAGAAGCATAAGTATGGGACAGAATCTCAGAAGTTGGGTACCACTGAGGATCACCTCAGAAGCAAAGAACCACAAGACCCCCAGTCTGCATTAGTACTGAGCAAGAGAGAAGATGTGAGTCTATCACACAGAAAGCCAAGACCTTTATAATCTCTGTCAAATTTCCCACCAAGGAGGCATGAGGAATTCTTTTGTAATATCACATGATAAAAGCCAAGAAGGCACACATAGTCTTTTTTTTCCTGAAATAGTGCTGAGAGGTTAACAGCAATAACTTCCCTTTCTCAATTTTTTTTACTGTAAGCACCATAATGAGTTCTGACTCCTCAAGTTCTCCCACTTAGTTCCAAGTAGCAAAGACAACAACAACAACAAAAAAAAACACATTAAGCAACAGATACACTTCTTGATATAGAAGAAGTGTGTGCTCAGACCATGTATCCCCCAAGTACCCTCAGCTCCACAAGCAGAAGAAGATTGTTCTCTGCAGTAGGGGATGTATTCAATAAGCACAATAACAGCATCCTAGTCCACTATGAACACAAACCAAGGTACCTCCTTTGGATAAGGGGCAGATCCTAGACATAAGGTCCCTCAATGTCCATGTGCTATTCTAGGCTCTCTTCCTAGAGCAGTACAATACAGTGGACCAGAGAGAATGCTGCAGAGACAGACTGCCTGGGCTCGGAGCCTGCGACTTACAGGTATTATGCTGTGACATCTTAGCAGTTACTAAAACTTTATGGACTCCAGCTTCAGGAGCTGCTTAAGGGAGATAATAATTCTGGCACTATCAGGTAAAGTGCAAATCACATTAAGCAGGGCATCAGTCAACTTTCCATTACTATGATATATATTTGAGATAAATTATTATAAAAAGAGGAATGTGGCTTAGTGGTAGAGTGCTTGCCTAGCATGCATGAAGTCCTGGGTTCAATTCCTTAGTACCCCATAAAGAGAAAAAGCCAGAAGTGGTGCCATGACTCAGGTGGTGGAGTGCTAGCCTTGAGCAAAAGAAGCTTAGGGACAGTGCCCAGGACTTGAGTTCAAGACCCAGGACTGCAAAAAAAAAAAAAAAAAGAGGAGAGGCTTAATTTAGATCATGGGTCAAAAGTTCTATCTGAGTTAACTGACCTGGTCACTTTGGGCCCTGCAGCAATACATAATATACCATGGCAGGAATGTATGGTAAAAAGATACTCACCCCAGGAAATGGAAGGACAAAGACAGAGTGGCACCTGCAAACGTCTTCAAGGGCACACCACCAATTTCCTAATGTCCTTCCGTTAGGCTCCATCTCCTAAAGGCTCTGCCACCTCCCAGTTCTACCGCAGGCTGCTGGCCAGCCCTTTCACACACGCAGAGTTTGGGGTGATACTCACGATCCCAACTGTGACCCCCTTGGTTGTACCACCCTTCCCCTCTTCATTTCACTAAAGAAGCGTCTGGTTCAAGATGCGGTTTTCTGGGGTCACACAGATGGCAGAGCGTGTAGTACATATTATGGAACACTGACATCCTGTGTGTGTTACTGACTACTGACAGTGTGTTATTGAATATTGACAGAGTGTGTTATTCAATACTGACATGGTAGGTTATTGAATAGGAATCTATTAATGTAGGCACGCTGTGAAATCGTAGGAAATATTAAGCTGTACAAATTAGGAGTTAGAAGTTAGGAGTTAGAACTATGGGGGCTGGGAAGGTGGCTCCGTGGTAGAGCACTTGCCTTGCATGCCTGAGGCCCTGGGTTCTATTCCTCAGCACCACATAAGCACAAAGAAGTGCCGGAAGTGGCGCTGTGGCTCAAGTGGTAGAGCGCTCACCTTGAGCTGAAGAGCTGAGGGACAGCGCCCAGGCCCAGAGTTCGGGCCCCACGACCAGACCCCCCAAAAAATTAAAAAAGAACTATGGGGTATAGAGATAAGAACACACCCAAGGAACCTACAGGGCCATCACCAAGACAACCAGCCTGCCAGATAACCAGACAGCCTGAGGCAAGCCAGCTCCACCCTCATCCATTGCCAGATGTGACCAGAAGCAAAGCTGCCACCAAGGCAGCCCTGATAACCAGACATGGCCAGAAATGAAAGGCCCAGCATTTCATTTGGAAACACGGGGCAGCAGAGACCCAGCGAGACGGTCTCTCCGACCCAGGTGACTCCGCGTCTGATCGACCCTCCGCCGGAGCGGAGCGGCCTTGGCAGGTTGGCGCTGCTCCCTGCAGGGACTTGGAGCAGCCCAGAGGACGTCCTGGGCGGACTCCCCTCGACCTCCAGACCAGGTGCCACCTGAGCTCCTTTGATTTGGAAATTAGTAGAATTAGGCCAAAGAGCTAGTTATTGGTACGGATTGTATTTGAAGTACTTGAATAAATTAAGTGATACATATTACGTCTAAGCATGATGCTAAATGCATTGCTCCACACAGAGCTCCCTGTGACTCCTGTGGTCTCCCTCCCAGGACCTGCCTGGACACACAGCTAGTCTCTACTGAGAATAAAACGGGTGAAGAGAAAGGAATTGTACAAAATCTCCTTTTACGTTCACTACTTTGAAAATGGAAAAGCATAATTTTGAAAATGCCTTCTTGGCAAGCAGCCTAAGTGTTTAAGCCATTGAGTTGGCCAAGCTTCACACCAAAAGCCAATCCCCTGGATTGAGAAATGGGCTCGGGTATGGGTTAAGTGGATTACTGGAGCACAGCCAGGTTTCAGTGGTCTGTTTTCTCCTCCATCCATCACGTGGAAAATGACTGTTCTAAATGCTTCCTTTGAATGATGGCTTTTAAGGGACTAACAGTGTAGTGACCCTGGCAGGGACTATAAAATGACCACCAAATGCCAGCAATGTCTCCTGGAATGTCTCTGGGACTTTAGTTGTTCCCTAAAGATCGGGAAAACCTGAGAGTGAACATAAAACTGTCTTGATATTATAGAGCAAGGACCTGAAAACAAGAGGTAAGGTTGACTTGTGAGACCATTCTGTCACTCAGCACCCAGCCTGAGAGGGAGCCATTCCATCACCAGATCACAGACAGGCATTAGCGCTCATTTGGAGGAGCCTTGCTTTGGTGCTATTATGGCTCCAAAAGAGGGGGCAGCATTAATCTCAGAAGGGATAGAGATGGGGGTTGCTGTGAACTTGTTGTGCACTATCTACCTTGCTTCTCTTTTCCTCGACAGAATGCAGACTCCATAGAACAAGAACTTCGTCTTTAACTTCTCACATCAGCACAGGGCTTGATGTGCTGGAGGAATTCAATAAAAAAAAATGTTGGTAAAATGAATGATCTCCCATAAATCTTAAGATAGCAAATAAGGACTGCATTACAAATGAGAAAACTTGGGCCCAGATTCATTCGAGCATTTCAGGGTGATGAGTGTAGAAACTACAAATAATTTGATGACCTTCAGAAAGAGAATATCCTTGGGAATCTATAGTAACATAGAAATGGGGTGGCTTCAAATACGAGGCTGTTGGTACACAGGTCCTTCCTTCCAAAGTATGTCAGAGATTAAATGTATTCCTGAGCAGTTGGTACTCAGGTCCTTCCTTCCAAAGTATGTCAGAGATTAAATGTATCCCTGAGCAGTTGCACTGCTCTTTCCTGTTTGCTCAGCAAATTCCTTCATCATAGACAGGAGAAATATTAACTGCAGCATAGCCTCGGTCTGTCTGTAGATGCCAACGATTTCAAAGTGATGGAAATCCAAATTAAACAGGGTTTCTTACTTTTTCAATTTCAAGTACTTTACCTGATAGAACCTCTTAAGATTTTAACCAACTAGAAATAATACATTTGAAATAATTATGATGATATAACCATACATGTCTGACTGAATCTTTATACTATTAAGTGTAGGTCTTTATCATTACCGTAATAATCTCTATTTTACAGAGGGAGCAGCTGAGTGAAAGAAACAACACAAGTCCAATAGAATAACTAAGTTACATCTGGTTTTTCTGGTATTGCAAATGGGTAGATACAATGCTGTATAAATAGAGGGATGGCTAGCAGGCTGAGTGAACAAAAGAGTGGAAAAGACCAGAACTAACGAACTGTAGCATGAAAATCCACCCTTCAAATATGCAGCTTAATCTATCCTTCACAACGTGGAAAATCCCAGGAAAGGCTGGGCTACACTGGGTTGGAGGGAGAGTCTAGGAAGGAGAGTTGTATGCATGAGCACTGATATCTGCTATTGCCAGCTCCACAAACCATATCTGCCACTCTGTGGGTCTTTTCTGAGCTTCTATTTTTGTTTCTAAGGTTGAGGAATGTAAGTTTTTTTCTACTCAGAAGAGTATGTGCATCCAACATTATTCTAGCATGCAATAAGCATTCAGTAAATGTGTGAGGAAAGGATTAGTGAACATGTCCACAACATGCTACTGGCATAATTAACATGAAAGGGATCTGTGTCAAAGCCAAGATTTGGGGTCTCCTTTGTATCATGATTCAAGCTAGAAAATACCTCAGTGCAACAAAACTGAAAAGCTCCAGATGTAAATGTTAAGCAGTCATGCATATCATTGGATCTATATCAGAAGTGTTTTGCTCTCATTCACATACAAATTATCAGATGAAGCCAGGTACCAGTGGCTCATGCCTGTAATCCTAGCTACTCAGGAGACTGAGATCTGAGGATCGTGATTCAAAGCCAGCCCAGGCAGGAAAGTCCGTGAGACCCTTATCTCCAATTAACCACCAGAAAACCAGAAGTGGCTGTTGCTCCATTGGCAGAGCACTAGCCTTGAGCTGAAGAGCTCAGGGACAGCACCCTGGCCCAGAGTTCAAGTCCCATAACTGACAAAAACAAAAAATATATAAGATGAGCTAAGAGCTAATTGGGATCCACACAGTGAGATAATCTTCCTAATCCTTGCCATCTTTGAACTATAGGTTTGCCTCTTGCCAAAAAAGCAACTGCATTCCTAAAATGGTTAAGGGTAATGAGAAGGATTGTCCAAGTTAGGTCAGAATACTAGCTTATTTGTGTGCTAGTTCTGTTTAATCTCTGATGGGTCGTTCTAAATTCTTCATGAGCTTCATCTTCAGGAGAATCAGCATTTGGAAGACCAATGGTAGTTTCCCCATCATCTCTCATAGTTCATTAGAGACACATTATTCCCTATCAAAGAGATGAACAGCAGGGTAAAAGCAAAGGGCTCATCTTTATGCTCACCTGCATCAGGAAATGGGACAGAACAGACCAGATTCACACACCCTTCCTCAAAACACTCTCTGTTTCTCTCACATCTGACATAGAAAGATAAAGACACAGGACAGTCCAAGAAAATCACCCTGGAAAGATCTAGAGAGAATAAGCATGGGACGATGAAGTAGATATGAAAGAAGAGATCAAAGGAACTAAAGCTTTAAGTGTAGAATTAGAAATATCTCAAGAAACAGGATGATAACCAACTCTGCGTGCTACACTTTGAAGATCAACAGAAGCCCGACAAGAAGGAAAGGAGTGCAGAATGTGGGCCTATACCTGCTAATGTACAAGGAAAGGGAAGCGCTTGGGGATGTTGGGGTAGTGGGGAGCCCCGATATCTGCCACCAGAGGAGGCAAAGACGCACCTCAGAGAAGTCTGGGAAATTCAGGAATACCCTGGAAGACATTAGGAGTGCCTTATTGTCTTGACGTGGTGTTTAGAACAAAGATTCTCCAAGTAAAATATCCCAGCAAACATCATCAAAGATTAGCCCTGACCCCACAGGCCTTCAGTCTAAGCAAATCAATCTGACAATGTAGGTGGACAGCTCTGGTGCCACCAAATCCAGGTGATCCTTGCTTACCTGGAGCCAGTGACCCCCTACTAGGCATCAGGAGTCATCAAGGGCTTTAAACTGGAAATTCATCTCCACATTTCATTTTACATTGTATCACACTTCATAGCATTGGCAAGAGCCAGCCACTTCATACACAAATGATGTACCTCAGTGTGCATAGGCAAGCTTACCTGTTGTGCTTCCACATTAAAGTATAAACTACAGCAAGGTCAAAAACATCTATTTTCTGCTCACCTTTGAAGCCTTGGCAGTTAATGAAGTAAGGAGGTCAGGTCTGGTCAGGACCCTATTTGGCCACGTGGTAGATTATAGGTCTGGCATCTTGTCTTCATGCTGGGAGAAAGAAACACCCCTGACTATCCAATCACCTGCGTCCCAGGTGGTGGGTGTGCCTGGATCCCTGCAGGCAGGGGCAGGTACTTATCTGATTGGCTACTGAATCTGTCAGTCTAGTGCCTGGGACTGGGAATTTCCTGAGGATCTGCCCCCTGCGCCAACCTATTTAGGCCCAGACCAGCCTAGCCACAGGACTCCATGCCATGTGTATCTCTGTGATCGTGTCCTGTGTCCTGTGTCCTGGCTCGTCTCCAGTCATCATGGAGTTCCAATTCAGCTCTCCATTGGAGCTGAACTGGCTTGTTGGTATTGTTTTTTATCTTTCTTTCCTTTTTAGCATGTTTCCTAGCTGTGTTTTGTGTATTTGTGTGCTGCAGGCCTTTGTAACAACTGGCAGCCTGCAGCTTGTTAACTGTATAATAAGCTCCAATATTCTATATTTTAAAGTGTGGCTTCTGGGATGATTCACCTTACAACATTAGCACCACGGCAGCCCGGCCCATGGCAGGAACTCAATATTTGTTGAATCATTGTAGGAGGAAATGCACACACACACACACACACACACACACACACACACACACACACACACACACACAAGCATGCAGTCTGGCAGAAATCTGAATGGCAGGTTAAAGGATGACGATCTGAGTAGGTGTGCCCTGGGACTCTTATATTTCCTTTCTGGCATCAAACTTACTTCAAATCTGGCCCTCTGCCTGCCTGTATAAATAAAACTTTATTGGAATGCAGTCACAGCCATTTGTTTATGCGTTGTCTGTGGCTGCTTTCTTATGACAAGAATAGAGTTGAGTAGTTGTGACAGAGACCATATGGCCAGAAAAACCTAAAGTATTTAATCTTTCTGGCCCTTTCAGAAAATGTTTGCTAAACCCTTATTCCTGGGCTCTTTTGATTGTCTGCTATTTCAGAAATGACGCTGAGTGTAGAGGGAGGAGCAAATGATGAATTTCAACCAGCACACAGCAAAAGAAAAGTGAAATGTGGGATTTCTGATGTGCACAATTTCCAGCATGTGCTGGTGGCCACACAGTGCCTAGATATAAAATCCCTTCCACAAGGAAGCCCCGCCTACCACAGCAAATCCCAGGCGCCCCTGGGTCAGCCCAGAGCGAAACGTCCTGGAGCCCCTGAAGAATGACGCGGAAAGCACCAGGGTTGTGGCAGGACACGTGGCTAATGGCACAGCTAAGGGCAGCCATCACTGGGCAGCAGCGGAGCCTGTCCTCAGGTCTTCGGAGGATTGTTGCTGCCATCCCAGAGCCACTGCTCACAACTGCCAAAATGACTTGGGACGGGGAGGGAGCAAGACAGATGCAACAGCAAGGAAAGAAGACGAAGGAGGCTGTGGCAGGGCCAGATGTCTGCTGTGAAGAGCTACAGGACCACACGATGAGACAGTCGGCCAGGCATTTCAAAAGATCACCCAGGCTTAGTCTGCTACCCAGAAGGCTGCCCCCAGTTGAGCAGCCACCACAAGGGTCGAACACCTCATCAACAGATCAGAAAAGATGCACATTGCACTGACACAATACCGGCCTACGAGAGACAGCGATCAACCATCAGCCTTTTCCCGGTCTGTTGAAGAATAACTCTACTCTGAGCTGCAGCTCATCACAGACCCAGGCTCTAATCCAGACTGAAGAAGAGTATCGACTTCTGTATGAATTCTAGCTCCTACAGCCAAAGCTTATACATTCAGAGCCATTAGGTCTTCCTGCCCGCTTTTGTGAATACTCAGCAAAAGGAGCTAAAGAGTTAGCCCACAGACTCTGAAATCTGCAAGGTTGCTTTAACAGTGTGATTAGACACGCTCCCTTGGTCCAGTCTGCCATGGTTTCAATCACACTGACCCAGGATACCTGAAACCAGATGACCTACATACACATCCCTGTTCTGAGTTCCTTCATATGCAAAATGGACACAACAATAGAGCCTTCCTCCTGATTTTGTTATAATGTATGCAAAACCACTTTGAACAGGGATGGACCTTCAGAGAGTATTTCACAGCTATCATTGTTCCTTTGCTCTATTTATGGTTTAAGCCTTTGCTGTAAGTGGTGCATTGTGTTAATGCCTTTTCTATCCATGTTCTATTCTTCACCCATCCCATTCATTATTCCTTTTATTTCCATCCACGATCACAATGATCCTGGGAGGCAGATGCGTTCTTCTAATTTTGCCGATGAGGATACTGAGGCACCTGTTAGTAAGAGATATCATTTGTTCGGAGATTCGCAGCCAGTGAGCAGTGGAGCCAGGAGTGGAAGATTCCACAGACTGTCTGGCTGGTGAGGAACGACTCACCGAGCTCTGCTGCAGTGCCTGAGACAGCCACAGCCCAGCAACCACAGGCTTCCTCCCCCGGGCGAGCACTAGCCCAGAGCACAAGGTTCATCCACATCTGTATGAAGGGATGGAAGGGATGGAGCCAAGTCGGCGTCAGCAGGCATCGCAGGTACTGGCTGTGGAATCCAGCTGCTCCTCACTCCGTGCCCTCCTCTGGTGCCTATCTGGCTGCAAAGGCTGAGATAAAGAAGATGGGTATTCCCCTGCCAGCGTTCGCTCTAGGGAATATGTCTATGGAACCAAACGGCAAACACAGGGCAGGGTTGGGAAGGAAGGTGGTGAACAATGAAAGCGGTGACTTTGATGTTGAGGTGAAACCCTTCTGTACAACTACTTAAAGACTATATATGTGTGTGTGAACATATTAGGAATAAATATATTATCAGTCTGCTCTCAAAGCCCAAATCAAGATTTTAACTAGATGAGTCAATGATCCAAGACTGGTATGAGAGATGAGGCTAGTCATGGTGATAAAGATCAAAGTTCTTATCTAATTATATATGTATATATATATGTATATATATACATACGTATTTCTTACATATAATATATATATATATATATATATAATTCTAAGAGGCTTCAGAAAAGCTTTGAATGTTGGCTTTCATTTTCCTATTTAAGAAAGTACAAAGAAAGAGGCTGTGGAGATACCTTCTTTCTATTTTCTTCTTCCTTGAGTAATAAGGATATGATGTTTGGAGCTGTGGTCATAGAACTGCAATAAAGAGTTCATGAAACAGCAAAGGATGACCGAGCTAGGTCTACACTGAACCCTTTGTATGAGTACTAAGAAAACAAAGAGCAAAACCTCAGGAACTGGTCCACCCTGGGCTTGCTTGTGGAGGAAGCCATCATGGAACCCCCATGCGTCAGTTCACTGTTCCATCAGGCTGACAAAAATCCCAGCCAACACCGTACAAGAGCTCAAATCTGCAGGGAGATTAAGTACTTACCATGAGACAGGCAGGGGGCCCCAAGGGACAAATTCGCTGTCTGAGATAGCAATTCTCATCAGTAAAATAAGAAAGAAAGAGTTGATATCAATAAAGGCCCCTTTCGGTTATGTGATGTTATGACTTTTGGCAACGATAACACCTGTGAAGACTTTGAGACGTACTGACAGCACCCATACAAGAAATGGCCAGAAAAAATACCATGTGAGCACGGCTCCAGGATTAATGTGCAATCTCTGGTTTTTAACTTCACATTAAAATATGCAAATGAGAGATTCCACCCTATTTATGATCTTCATAAGGTTTCTAACACATAACTCATTTAATCCGCATGAGAACACCATGGACTTAATTGGATGGTTCTGTTTACCAAAAAAACAGAGCAGAGAGTTCAAGAGTCTAAGTATGTCCCCCTGGGACCTCCCTGCCAAATGCGACTGTGGGCTCTACCTCATCCCTGGCTTCCACTACCAGCCACAGCCACACTAAAACCACTGCTGATACCTCTCGTAAACCAGCAAATCCTCACTGACGGCCATCTTCTCACCACTAAACCTAACCGACCATGGGGGCAAAGGGCTGCAAATGACCGCCTGCCACCAGCATCAGGATTCATGTGGCTGTCCAGACTCCAAGAAGCCAATGATGAACTTATCAGTCCTCTCGCAGAAGCCCAAATCAAGATTATAACTAGATGAGTCAGTGATTCAAGACTGGCATGAGAGATGAGGCCAGTCATGGTGATAAAGATCAAAGCTCTTATCAAGTTAAAAATGTCCAAGAACACTATTTTACATAGACATATATATATAGATATATATGGGGTATGCCTGTATGTATGCATGCATGCATATGTGTAACATTCGTTTTCTTTTTCTTTCACTACTTCCTCCTTCATCGTCTAGCAAA
This sequence comes from Dipodomys ordii, assembly GCF_000151885.1. Classification (NCBI taxonomy): domain Eukaryota; kingdom Metazoa; phylum Chordata; class Mammalia; order Rodentia; family Heteromyidae; genus Dipodomys; species Dipodomys ordii. Next base: position 9,737,634 of record NW_012267298.1, read on the forward strand.
GGCCGCCTGGGGACAACACATTCTGTTCTGTTGCTCTTTGCATTTCTTTTTGTTTTAGTAGTTTGGTAGAATGCTTTCCTACTTAGTAGAGCAAGTCACATCCAAGTTCTTTCGAGCCTCCAAAAGAAGGTAGAGATTAGGACTCCAGTGTTGTTCTGTAGCCAAGCCAGCTCCGAGGGAGGCAGTTTTATTGCTAGCACATTTGTTAAATGGGGGGGGGGGCAGGAAACAGCTCAAGAACTGTGGGTTTCTCACCCTCCTGCCGAGAGCCCACCAAACATGGAAAGATGCCTGCAGACACAGGGAACATGGACCGTGTGAAAACCAGCACACCAAGGAGAGGCTGTAGACCCCCAGGCCAGGGCTCCAGACCCCCAGGTCAGGGCTCCAGACCCCCAGGCCAGGGCTCCAGACCCCCAGGCCAGGGCTCCAGACCCCCAAGCCAGGGCTCTGCCTAAGTAGTTTTTCTCTCTACGCATGTAATATAGGAGCTTTCTGCTCAATATCATCCGGGAAGAAAAGAGAGCTGATAACTTTTCAGAAGGAAAAGGAAAATGTTAGAGAGTTACCCATATAGCCAGGCCTAGCATGAGACATAAAGATGCTATGTAGATAAAAACACTGGAGCAAGAAGACAGGGTACCAGCTAGTGCCTGGAGACAGGCAGAGATCGTGGCCAGCCCTGCACAGCCCTAAGTGCTTGCTCCACAGATTCCTGTTTAGGGCTGGTCTATATCTTGCTCTATTCCTAATAGAAAGGCTAATTCTCAGTAGGCCACTTACAAGGCACTTTTAAACAATAGAGGGGAGGAAAGAATAAATTACTTTCAAATAATAAATAGTTTCTATTACAATGATCAAGTTTCCTGTACCCTCAGACTGTACATATCTCTGGAAGAACAAACGAAGCAAAAGATATCTAGTCTCCATCCTCACACATCCTAAAAGGAAATTTCTATCACTACAATTTTGGGGAACAGTACATTTTGGATATTTTCTTATTTGCTAAGCAGATTGGGGGAGAGAGAGAAAAGAGATCATCAAAGCCGGGCCCTGATGCTCAGGTTTGTAATCCCTGGTAGTCCCTTAGCTGGAGACCAGCGGAATTATGGCTCAAGGGCAGCCCAGGTATCCATGGAGAAGACACAGTGCATACCGGTCATCTCCAGGGGCACTGGGAAGCACAAGGAGGAAAGTCTCAACCCATGCTGGCCTGGCACCAAGTGAGAGCCTTCCACACAGGAAAAAAAAAAAAAAGCAAAAAGAGGCTAGAGGCAACAGAGTCAGAACGAGGCCCTGAGTTCAAACCCCAAGAACACCAAAAAAATAAAACGTGATGCTCACTACTTTCAGATTCCTCATAGCAGGGAAGAGGGGAGACAACTATCAGACAATCATGATCTCAGGCAGAGCACAGGTGGCGAGAGCCTTGTGTGGGAAAGATGACGTCAGACAAGCATGACCACAGGGAGAACACAGGGAATTCAGAGAAGGCGGCCTTTCACAGTGGACAGCTCTGTTGAGAAAATTTGGGATCCTGGCTACATCGCCTCCTGGCTCCAGGGCCTGGGCTTCCGCTCTTCCGTCTTTGGCACATATGGAGGGCGCTGTGGCACTGTGGCAGGCTAGCCGGATTCCATTCCCGGGCTGAGTGTGCAGGGGATTCGCAAAGAAACTGGAAAATGAGGAGGGTGGTGACAAGGAAGAGGGAGAGAGGGGCAGGCACCTCTGTCCGGGAGCCAGTTAGTACAGAAAAGGAGGAATAAGGTCAAGATTAGAAATCAGAAGGTCAAGAAGGTGAAGATGGGACAGGACAAGAAGAAGGAGACTGGAGCTTAACCCTTGAGCAACCCGGAGAAGAAGTCAGATGAGACTTGCGAGTGTGAAGAAAAGCCCACTGGCAGGGAAACCTATCAAGGAGCCAGAATTAGTAGTCGTAGTCGTAGTATGGAAAATAAAGGGCAGGGGCATGCAGAAGCCACCTGGAAACAGCAAGTATGCATTTCATACACTTCATACAGGCTAAATACATGCCACCACCAAGTTTCACAGAAAAACAGATTGAGGGACTCTTGAGAGCTTAAATCTGTTCCCCTCCTGTGTCAGATACCACTGGACTATCCAAACCACATGTGGCCCTGCAGAAGATGGACATCAACTTTGTCTTTAACAGGGTTGTGGTCGAGCCTGAAGGCCAGGGTTGATGGCAGCAACGCACAAGCAGGCAGGAGTGTGAGGTGGCCAGGTAGACTGGATCTGTTCCAGGAATGAACACCCAGTCTGCATGTGTAGCTCTGAAGGCAGGTACCAAACAATCCCTTCTAAGATGAAGGCCTCCATGCCAAAAGCCATCTCACACGGGGAGCAAGATGCTAAGAGAGAAAAGCAATGCTCGCCTGCACTGCGGAGCTCTGTGGTCCCAGTGACATCCATAGACAAGCCCTCCCCCCACCCCCAGTGATTTCTAACACAAGAAGATTTAACTCTATGAAAAGGCCATGAGGGAGATAGATGGGAGGTTTGTTTGCTGAAGCTACAGTGAAATTCCAACCTGGAAAAAAACAGAATGGAAGGATTTCAGGATATTCTGACAGCACCCCAAGAGAGATGCTTGCGGCTGCATGGCAGTGGGGCCAATGCCCAGATCCTCAGAACAGAAAACAAGTCAGCCTGTGTCCTCATGGGAGATGCACTGAGTGCTTTGCAGTCAGGGTCCAGACGGAGCCATTCCCGCACCGGCCCTACGGCTGAAACGGGCATGGAGAAGTTACACAGCTGTCTTAGAACCCTGGAGGCTGCAGAAGGGAGCAGTTCAAGTCGGCTGTACTCGGTGTTTAAAGAACAACTAATAAGGAAATGGTGACACGCTAGAATCACAGGCTTGAGGGTGATTTTGCAATTAAGAAAATTAGAGGCTGCAGTTTCAGGAGAGAAACTGTCAAGACAAAAGCAGAGAAAGAAACAGATACACAAAGCAAGCGCGGCATTTGAATCAATAGGAGGATGTGTTGGAGGAAAGTCTGAGGTGGGAGGAAGCACAGAGCAGCAGCCCGTAGGGAAAGTTGCATGCATGAGACATTTCCCATCACCAGAGCCATCTGCTAAGAGCCTTCCCAAATCTCCCCTAGTGAGTGATCATGAAGCACTTCCTCATACCCAGCCCAGTGCTAGGATCCTGCAAAGACCAGCACCTCCTGCAATCCTCTGCTCGCTGAGAAATGATCACTGCAGCCCCAATTCACAGGTAAGTATCTGAGACTTGAAGGTCAGTCATGTAGTCCTATAAGGTCAACTAGCAAAGCATGATCTTAAATGGTGGTGGTGTTAATAAAAGGGACTTGGGAGCCGGGCACCGGTGGCTCATGCCTGTAATCCTAGCTACTCGAGAGACTGAGATCTGAGGATCACACTTCAAAGTCAGTCTGGGCAGGAAAGTCCATGAAACTATCTCCAATAAACAGCTCAGAAAATCGGAAGTGACGCTGTGGCTCAAGCACTAGAGCGCTTGCTTTGAGCTGAAGAGTGCAGGGACAGCATTCAAGCCAAGAGTTCAAGCCCCATGACTGACAAAACAACAACAACATCAAAGGGACTCGGGGCCCTTCCATTCCATTCTTTTTGCTTGTAGAGGAGCTGACTCCCCAGAAATGCTCTCATGCCCCAGGACCTTTCCAACAAATGCAATCTTCATTTCCTCACCTGCCTTGCAGTCAGCTCTTCAGCCTGGTGCCTGAGCCCAACCTCTCAACTCCATTCACCAATACACAACAAGAAAGAACTACAGGATGTTAGTCACTCCGCAAACAGCAAAAACAGCCACCCTTCCCTGATGCCTGGCTTCCCATTCCGGGAATGAGTCACTTGGTGTCTGAAGTTTGACCCTTGGCTTCAGGCTGGATCATGTTCATTTTCCCTCCCACTAGATGAGTGGCAGGCCTTGTCCAGGTGCAGAGGGCCTAGACAGAGGCCTACAGTAGAGGTTCAAGCCCTTCTGCTCTTCGCATCCGTGGTCTAGAGTGAAGCCAAGCCAGGCCGAAGCCAGCGAGGGAGGCTGTGCTGTGACCCAGTTACCTAGTGGGCCAGAATGGCAGGCAGGAGGCACAAGCAGGTGAGTGGCAGACCAGCCGGAAGTAAGCACGGGGATGATACTGGGAAAGGAGGGCCCGTGAGGAACAAGAGCCCAAAGGAGGGCCCCATGATCTGGAGAAGTGGGAGGATCCGCATCTAAGATCCCCATGGGAGAGGAAATCCCAGCACCCATGACACAACACTGTGTGGAGGAGCCTGAATCTGGCTCCGAAATTCAGTCCACCAACACTTGCTGGGGGAATTAGTGACTGAACATGTGAAAAAAAAATAAAAAGAATAACGTTGCATCTCTTTCAAGATGCTAGATAGGGACAAATTAATATTATCCATGCAATGCCACAAAACTATCAGAAATGTTTGTTTTTTGTTTGGTCAGTCACAGGGCTTGAACTCAGGGCCTGGGTGCTATTCCTGAGCTTTTTCACTCAAGCTAACATTCTGCCACTTTGAGGCACAGCGCCACTCCCGGGATTTGAGTGGTTACTTGGAGAGAAGTCTCACAGGGGACATTCCTGCTGAGGCTGTCTTCTAAGCTCGATCCTCAGTGCTCATGCTCTGGCGTAGCCAGGATGACAGGTGAGAGCCTCCGGCACCCAGCTAACCCTGGTGTTTGTAAAGCTTTTAGGTAACTGTATGTCAGGCTGTGATGACTGTGTGGCTGACTTTACACCTCATTCCTGGGAATGTGGATGACAGACACGTGATAGAAGCACAGAATCCGATTCCAGCACGAATGACAGCCATGAAGTATTCTCCCTGTGTTCTCCAGCACATCCTCTGCCTTCTCCTACCTACAAGAGGCAAAGTCCAAACAAGCAGGTGGTCACTAAAACTTCTACAGGACTGCCAGCTTGCACACATGTGGTGGACAAGACTCCTGGAAGAACAGGGACTGTGAGTCACTGTGCTGCTCAGGTAAGCCTGTGTGTCCATCCGAGGGTACCCAGAGCTAGGGTCTCTACAATCAGGAAGTTAGTGTAAAGCAGCCAGCGGCACAATCGCCTCTTGGCTATTTAATCTGAGTTTATCCTAGCTCCTGGACCTTAGCTAACAATGGGTAGTCATTAACCACATGTGTTCGCATAAAAGTGTTTGTATAAATGACTGGCCAGCCTCAAACAGTGAAGATTGTGAGTGGAGAAGAATGCTGGCAAAGGACTCTTGGAAGACAGATCTATACCTGGAGAGAATAAAAACATGAATCGTGCAAATAAATGCACACCCTGGTTGAATTCTAATTCATATCTGTAAGTACTTTCCAAACTGTGGATGTGGATGTTCATTGGTACTGTGGACTATATTTAACTTTAGTGCAATAATTCCATTGGAGTCTTCCCGAACAATGTCTTAGTTTTAGGAGAAGCCTGCTGAAGTATTTAGATTGTACTGCCTTGAAGTCTCATTCTGTCTCTGTCTCTGTCTCTGTCTGTCTCTGTCTCTCTGTCTGTCTGTCTATCTGTCTGTCTGTCTGTCTGTCTCTCTCTCTCTCTCTCTCTCTCTCTCTCACACACACACACACACACACACACAGCCTCTCTTCCTTTCTCCTCTTTCAGTACTGATACTGGAACTTGAACTCAGCATCCCTCATGCTCTGGCTTAGCTTTGTGGCTCAAGGTTGGCACTCTGTACTTCCACTTCCAGATTTTTTTGCTGATTAATTGGAGGTAAAAGTCTCTCAGATTTGTCTTCTGGCTGGCTCCCAACTTCAGTCCTCAGATCTCAGCCTCCTGAGTAGATAGTAAAGGTATGAGCTATCAGTGCCCAGTCCCCACCCCTTTCCCTTTCCTTCATCCCTTCCTCTCTCTCTCTCCTTGAGCTACCAGTGCCAAGTCCCCACCCCTTTCCCTTTCCTTCATCCCTCCCTCTTTCTCTCTCCTCTCTCTATCCCCCCTCTTAATTTTTAGATAGAATCTCACTATTCAGTCCAGGCTAGCCTTAAACTCTCGCCTCTGGCTCCTACTGCTGGGATTACAGACATGTACCACACACAGCTTGTTAATTTATTTTCAAGTGATCGAGAAAAACCTGCATATATCCCTAAGGAACTAAAGCAAATTGTTTAACAATTTTTAATAATTCTAACCAAATGCTAACAATTTTTCCACCTGAGTAGAGAAGCTATGAGAAATCATTGTCGTTCTTCAGCTTTTCTTCTTGAGTGAATTCTTTTATACTAAAATTTTTGTCACATGGCCTCCCAATGGAATTTACACAGCCTGAGCTATGTCAAAACTCTGAGACAGTTTGTATTTGAAGGCCTTTGGCTTGAAACAGGACATGCCCCTTCTTCTAACACTTTTATTTACATGTGTGTCAAGGAGATCAGATGAGAATCATCGTATTGTGTCATCAACTGTTAGCACCTTATGATCCGTGCACATGTAATATGGAGAGAAGAAAGCTTGCATATTTTACTAACATCAAGACTTCAACATAATTCCCTCAATTCCCAACGACTTGATGTCACTAAAATGTCACGTGACTGCATTTCATTATTCTCCTTTTCTCATCCTTCCTTTTCCTTTCCATTTCCTGAAGAAAGAGAAGGTACCCAATGTCTACTCTTTCAAAAACATTGTTAGTTATCTTTATAAATAGTTATACAGAGATTTCATTTCAATATGTCAATTTATGAGTACAATGCATCTATCATTCTCTGCCCCAACAAGGCTTCTTTTTTCCGTTCCAAAACTTACTACCCCCTAAAATTCCAAGAAAACATAATTGTTGGTCATCATGTTAAGCAAGATAAGCCAAGCTCAGAAAGTCAAACATGCATGGTTTTGTGCACATACAGATCCTAAAACAAAAATCCAATAATAATACTACAGGGTTGTAGTAGGGAGAAGGAAGTGAAAAGAAGAGGGGATGCGGATGAGTACGCTCAAAGTACGCTATCCAGATGTATGCAAAGAGCATAAAGAAACCCACTAGAACCCTTCGAAAAGGAGTGAGAAAAGGGAATGGTAGAAGAAGATGGCACATTGTACACATGTGTGTAAATATCACACTGAAACTCTTTAGTGAAGTAATTTATGCTAAGAAACATTTTAAAGGACATACAGTAATGGAAAGTTAAAGAGCCATTTCCCCATATGAAAAAGAATAGAAGGAAACACTAAAGGTAACAGAATGTTGGAGTTAAAGAACTGGCTTGATTTGTCCTAAGAAGGAAAGACAGAGTTTTGGAACACCACTAGTTCTACAGCACTTCCCTGCACAGATATGTAATGTAGGCAGCAGGTGACTTACAGTAAGGACTGCCTGCTGAGTGGAGATGCTGAGAACACAGCATCCATCCATGTGTGATACCACAGAGTCCAGGGAAAGTAAGCATCAAGGAAAATGTCACAAGGCCAGCTCCCGTAAGCCTACCTACTCAGGAGGCTGAGAGCTGAGAATCGCAGAAAAGTTCACGAGACTTTTATCTCCAATGAACCAGCAAAAAGCTCAAACTGGAGGTGTGGCTCAAGTGGTTGAATACCATAAACAAAAAAAAAGAGCCAAGAAAAGTGAGGCCCTCAGTTCAAGATCAAGCACTCACACAAAACAAAAAAACAAACACTTCAACTGGACATCAAGGGATGAGGATGGAGCTCCATGCCTTAGAACTTCAATTATCAGAGGATCTTGCATTAGTCATGGAATTCTCTTAAGACCAATCACAGAGCAGCAGGTGTATGGGAATGAAACCACCTCTCTCAGGTGCCACACTACGGTTGGAAAACAGGAAGGAGAGATTTGACTCTCGGCTTCTTAGCACACTTGAGTGTGAGTCCCATCACAAGCGCCCAGCATAGTCCACAACTGGCAGCATTCATTACTGAGAACACATAATAATAACTGTAATCCAACTAGAATGACGGTGGCCCGGCCATATGTAAGCCACGACGCACTGGCTGCTGTCGCTTGGGTATGGTGGCCAGTGGGGGAGAGGCTGGACCTCCCTCCCTCCACACGTCAACAGAGCATCCTCTTCCTCCACAGGGGTTGTGCCCCCAAACAAAGGAGGTCATAAACTACCTGCAGGAATGAATCTAACATCCACAGGAAGATGGCTCCTACAAAGAGCGCAGGACTGGCCAGAAACAGGAACGCCACCACGGAAAGGAATGTGTGTCTGTGCATGCCATCAAAACATCAAAGAATCAAAGCACACCCCAGAACGAACATAAGCAGCAAAAGAAGCAGCACTAACGAACTACAAGGAAAACAGAGTCATTGCATGACAAGAGGAAAACACTGAGGAAACAATGAAGTCGGGGAAGGAAGTGACGAAAAGTCATTCTTATGGCCAGGCATAAAAGCAACATGTTTCCAAAGAAATCTGGGGACTAGAAGCGTGTGGTGATTTGCACTGGTGCATGCGACAGTGGAGCGAGAGGAACAGAAGCTGAAGGAATGGTGACAACCAGTTCACACAGCCTTTCCCAGGCGGGAGGAGAGGGGAGAGAAGAGGACAGGAGGCGGACACCCACCGTGAGGACCACAGGTGAGGTGGCCATGTATTCTGATAAAGGAAATGTCCACCAAGTGCACATACTCTTCAGACAGAAGGTGAAGACCAGCCTGCTATCCCCCTTCGCTCTTCTAGTGCAGGGGGTGAGGCCGGTTTCATCTGCATGTGAGAGGACAGCAGAAGTTAGGCTGAACTTAAAGAGGATGTGGCTAGCATGAGGAGTGGAGCAGAAAGCGGGGAATGGAGGATGTGTGTGTTCTTCAGAACTGTGTGGGTCTAGAGAGACTATGGATTTCAGCTAGCTTCAGCTCCAGACAGCGCAGCCTAAGAGAGCGGGGTCCTGGGGAGACTCCAGCCTGGGAGCCTCACCTGCCACTGCGATGGTCCCTCTCTACTGTATGGCCTAAAACCGAGAAGTCACTGTGCCTCCTTAAAGACCAAAAGAAAAAGCATTTCTTATCCCAATACAGCACACACCTCATACTCACATCATACTTAAGTCCTGTGTATCCATAGCAGAGCACATGGATTACCACAAGAGAGCAGAGTTAGTAATGCATTCTCAAAAAATGGGAATAAAGTCAAGTGAGCTAAATCCTTCTCAACTCGAAACACTCCCACTTTTTTGTTCCACCTTTTTTTTGTTCCAATTCTGTGTGGTTCCCTCCTCTCTTGACTATCTACAGTTTTTTGAGTCAATAGTTTTGAGAGTTAAACAGTGACAGCTTTGAGAGCCAATAGGATCCAGAAAAAGCACATAAAAATAAGCATCAAAAATAAAAGTGATGACTGAATAACCAAGCTGGTCCAATCCACGGTCACACGCTCTTAGGCACAGACCCATTCACAAAACCCCGAAACCTTTCTGTGTCATTCTTTTGCTTGGAAACTCTTCCAGGATCCTTGGTGTCTACACAGTAAAACATGGTACCCTCAGAAGACCTTGCACATGCTCGTGACCAAACTCATCCCTGATATTTCTCCAACCACTCGTCCTGACCCTTCCCACAAAATGAGACATTCTTTTGAGGAGTGGAAATAGATATCTCAAAGATGTCTAAACACCTGTGGGTATTTCCTCTCTACATTCAAGGAAATGAGCATTCTTGAAATGAGTATGTTGCTTGAAGAAGTAAATGTCATTGTTCCAACCAGACTCACCTAAGTTCTTTTAAGGCAATTTCCCAAACACTATGCGGGTCCTCAAGATAGCTATGTGCTGCCAATGAAAATAAGGCAGTAGGACCCACCAAAATGAGACCCCACATCAGCCCATTTATCAGATGCATCAAGACATAGATGGGTTAGGCATGGTGGGTCACACCTGCAATCTCAGCTACCCCAGAGGCAGAGACCAGGAAGAGTCTGGTTCAAGGACATCCTGGCCAAACAGATAGAGACCTCATCTCAACCAATAAATAGGCTGGTTGAAATTATGTGTTCTAATAATCCCAGCAACATAGAAAGCACAGAAAATCATGGCCCAGGCTTTCCTGGGGAAAAAAAATGCAAAACTCTATTCAAAATTTAACTAAAGCAAAAGGGTCTAGCCAGGGTGACAGTCAAGAGGTACAAAGGGTGAACAAACCCAGCAGTGATACTCACTAGTCACTACATTGAAAATGAACTATACCATTTGTGGTATAGTTTATGGTCCATAAAGAAATGTATTCTTTACCTGACCGTGTAACTGTAAGTCCTCTGAACATCCCCTTTATAATAACAATAAAATCAATCAATCAATAAAAAGAGGGACTGAGTTCAAATCTCAGTACTACAAATATACATATACATGTGTGTGTGTGTGTGTGTGTGTGTGTGTATGAAACAGATGAGAACGGAATTATCCTAGATCTATTGGGAATCATGTTTAGTCATTTTTTTAGCCCACTAACGTGAGAGTGAGAAGGAGAGAAGAACCTTCCCACCCACCTGTAATTTGACTGTTTTAATTCAGTCCAAGCACTGTGCAGATGGGCATCAAACTGAAAGCAGATTGAGCGCTTTTGAACATAGGCCCTCCCAGGGGACCTGAGCACCACGCCGCGGGCCCTGGGGCAGACACATTTGTTATGCACACTATATAAAGATCAGTATTCCATGTTTTATTTGCCTATATCAGTGTATCTCAGGCAAAAACCTTAAATAGATTCAGTGATTTTATCTGAGGTTTGCAAATCCATTGTAAGAAGCCAGCTGGTCAACAGAAAACTGCGGTAGCCTGGATTCCTTCACGGTGCAGAGGAAGCTTCATCAGCCAATGGCGCTGCCCGGGCTATTTGGGAGGGTGCTGTTGATGGCTGAGCAAGAGGCCAAGACCCTGAGAGAAACCACTGAGCATTCCGGTTCTGTCATTCACTACACTGTGTGTCCTTGAGAACATCACTCAGTGAAGGAGCCTCCCTGTCTTCCCTGTAAAATTAGAATAACTCTACCACTTATGCTACATCCTGTAAGGGACAAGTAAGAGAGACTCAAGTGTAAGTACAGAGAACAGGGCATCACGGAGACTCTAGGCTAGCTCTTTCTTTTATTTCCTTTTTCTTCTTATTTCTATTTCTTTTATTTTTATTTTTTTTTGATTTCTGATATTCCAGATTTAAAAGATGCAGGCTCATTGAGGGTCTGCTCTCAAATTTAGTGTGAAGCTCTGAAGCGGTCATCTTCAGAATCCCTGACCACCTTTCCTTCTGATACAGTGACCTGCCCAACATAATCACGTATCCCAGCTCCATGCAGGTCAGCTGACCTCCTATAAGGGATAGATTGCACATACCTATCAGCTCTAGGTCTGCAATGTACTGCCTTCCCCTGGCAGGCTTCGCTGAGTGATTCACACACACACACACACACACACACACACACAACACACACACATTTATTACTTCATATTACATTTGTGTGGTGCTTTGTTTTTGTTTTCTTTGTTGATTGTATGTTTTACTTTTCATTACTAGCTGTCTGAAACCAAGAACTGTATAAAAATCAAACCCATTGTGATGTCTTTCGTTCTTCATTATTGGAGACTGTACTTTTTTGCAATTGTCATTTTCTTTCCTCTCGCTTTCACTCCTCTCTCTCTCTTATATTAGTGCATATTAATTGGACACAATAGTTCCACATGTGCATATGATGTATTTACATTTATTTCTAGTCTGTGTACTGTTAGACTCCGTCCATCAAATGTGAGGTTCTGAAGACACAGATTTTCCTTGCGTTGTGCTCTCCATATCCTTGATGCATTGAACAGCATGAGCCCTTAATAAATTCAGGTAAATATTTGCCAACAATAACTGGATGTAATAAATTACGTACTATTAATCATTAAGTGCTTAGTTCACTGGAAACCTCTTAGATGCTTTTCCAGATCATCCTGTAACACAGCTTCTTAGAGGCATGCACTTTGGGATAAGTCCTCCAGTCTTAGGGTGTTTACAAGTTGTGTGAAACTTATACCTTTGCCTCCAGATTAATAGAAAACATACAGCTTGAAAATCATAATTTGTTGTCTAAATAGTGTAGGTAGCTATAAATAACTGCCTAATTATATATGGCATGTGCTCCTAGGGACAGGGCACTGCGTTAAAGTCACTTTCTTACCATGGGTTCCTTCCTCAGACCCCCTTCAAAGCTGACTTCCTTGCTACCCATATTTCTCCTTTTCTCCTTATACATCTTTTTCTACAGGAAAGAATCCATTGCTCACCAGGCACTGGTGGCTTATGCCTGTATCCTAGCTACTCAAGAGGCTGAGATCTGAGAATCATGGTTCAAAGCCAGCCCGGGCAGGAAAGTCCGTGAGACTTTTATCTCCAATAAACCACTAGAAAACTGGAAGTAGCACTGTGGCTCAAGAGGTAGAACACTCGCCTTGAGCTGAGGAGTGCAAGGACAGCACTCAAGCCCTGAGTTCAAGCCCCATGACCAACAACAACAACAAAAAGAACCCATTGCTCTATGTAGGGACAGACATGAAATTTCATAAATACAATTGAAGTCCTCGCACTTATAACAACCATCTTTCTATCTCCAACCCAGGTCTCTCCTCACATCCACAGACTGTGAAAAGCTCCAAATCAGACACCATATTATAGCTCTAAAATCCTTCAGTTTTGTAGGAAGTGGCACTGTAGCTCAAAGTGGTAGAGTGCCAGTATTGAGCAAAAGAGCTCAAGGACAGCACCCAGACCCTGAGTTCAAGCCCCACAACTGACAAAAGAAATCTGTACAAATTCTGTGGGCCACAGGAAAGCATGATGTTCTTAGTCTGTGTACACAGCTTAGAAAGTCTCCAGGATATTGATCACCTGCTCCCACAATACCAGCTCTTTGACCTGATGGGGTCCCCCCTATTTCTGTAGGCTGTTATCATTGAGGTGTACAATGGAGCATGATTCAATTATATAAACATTTAATGTCTGCCTACAGTATAAGGCAGCCTGGAGAAGGGTAGACTGCTCAATAGGTTCAGTCTTCAGTTTGCCTATAGGCTAGCAAGAAGATGACTTTGAAAAATATGAACCAATACATGTAATAAAAGGGAGAAAATAAGTAACAGGTGGATGTGAGAAACAGGAAGGCTCATGGAAGAGTATCATTGGAAGGAAAGAATTCAAAAAAGACCAAATGAGAAAGCATAACTTGCAAGAAAAAAGGCCATTCGGAAAGAACATCAAGAATGATCTCTATACCACCTGTCATTGAAACGCTAGACAAACGGAGCCTAAGAGGAATAAGCCATCCTGTCCAAATTCGCATTTCTCAGGGAGCACAGAGTTCATCGCTATTTCCTAAACTGAGTCCTTGAAAAGGCTTTGGAATCAGGAGACCCGAAGCTGGAATCCGGCTTCTGAGACAGACTTGTGTGATGTCTGGCAACACATTCAACCTCCGAATCTTCTTTTAGGATCAAAAGACCAGAAGGAATGTTTTCCTGTTTACTTTTTATTAGTATGTATTAACAATTCAAAATAATAGGCTTGGTTGTGAAAATGCCATATGCACATCTAGTACAGTTGAATCTCCTCTCCTCCCTCCCATCCTCTCCTCCCTCTCCCTACCCACCGCCTCTCCTCCCCATCCTGCCTCCTCCACTCTCCCCTTCTTCCCACCTCACCCTTGAGTCTACATAAGACAGAAGAATACATGACATCTTGTCTTTCTGAGTGTGTCTTACTTCATTTAATATGATAATTTCCAGTTGCACCCATTTTTCTTCAAACAGTCTTATTCTTCATTGTGGCTGAATAATATTCCATTGAGTTCATACACCACATTTTTTTGAATGGGAACCTCGCTGGATTCCATGAGGTGACTATGGTGGAGTAAACATGGGTATATGGTAGCTCTGTGGTAGGCTGGCTGATTCCTTCAGGTGTAGACCTAGGCGTGGTGAAGTTGGATCAATGGCAGAACTAATTTTGGATACTTTTTGAAGCTGATCTTCAACACAGCTGTACTACATACAGCACATTTCCACCGACAGTGCAGAAACTTCCCGCCCCGTTTCCCTCAAGCATTTTTGTTTGCTTGTTTACTTGGCAGTAGCCATTCTAACTGGGGTGAGATGAAATCTCAGCATAGCTTCTATTTGTAGTTCCTTGATGGCTAAATGTGGAATCCTTTTCCTGTGTTAGTTGGATATTTGCCTCTTACTATAGGCCAGGCACTGTTCTAATCACAGTACTTGATTAGAACACAATATCCAAAGAAGATTTTCCTCTCTGTTTTGTAAGTGAGGAAAGAGATGAGGAGAGAAATGGAGTAACCTGGCAGGGCAATAAAGCTAAACAGGAGCTGGGCGCCAGTAGCTCACTCCTGTAATCCTAGCTTCTCAGGAGGCTGAGATCTGAGGATTGCAGTTCAAAGCCAGCCCCGGCAGGAAAGTCCGTGAAACTCTTATCTCCAATAAAGCACCAGAAAACTGGAAGTGGCACTGTAGCTCACGTGGTAGAGTGCTAGCCTTGGCTGAAGAGCTGAGGGATGGTGCCCAGGCCCAGAGTTCAAGCCCCGCGACCGACAAAAAAAAAATGCTAAACAGGAGATCAGCCTGGAAACAAGTGCTCCCCTCACTTACCACAGCTAAAACCCGGTGTGTAAGAGCTGAGATCATGGTTCAGCCACCCAAAGGATGGGTCAAGGTTTATTAGAAGAGGTGGTAATGGAGATGAATCTGGATCAATGAGGAGAATGGAGTCCAAATGAAGTCAGTGCGTGGGAAAGAGAGAGATACTGAGACAGAGAAAGACACAGAGAGAGACTAACATGTCATGTCAAAAGTAGAAATGAACTTGCCAGCCCCCCTTGAGGGCCACCTCACTGACTGCCCCCTAACCTGGAAGCCACTCTCTGGGCCTCAGGAAGAGCTGGAAGGGAACTGCCCCACCCCCAGTGTACCCTCTCCAGACTAACCTCTCATACACTGCACTGGAGCAACCCAATCCCAGAGCTAACATTAAAGGAGATGCATCTTAAAGTAGTATGTTTATTTTAAGTCTACACACATCCAATATGTTCCATTAATATCTACAAGTTCTGACACATGCATTTTGAGTAAAATTATCAAAATACTGAATTAAACCACACAAACAGAGGAGAAAGGACAGGTCTACAATTTCATTAAAAACATTTGCTTTCTCATTGGTTCAGGATGGTCAAATAAAGTATGGATGAAACGGACACCTGAAATTTTGACTCCTTACCTGAAAAAGTAGGAGGACATAGTTTTCTCTGAATTTCTTTCTTTCTTTTTTGTTTAGCTTCACCAAGGTCCTATTCTATGAAGAATGTAACTAAGTGTAAGTTTTTACAATCTTCCACTCATGGATCAAAACATTTTAGGGAGCAGATATGGCCTTAGCAATCATCAAAATAAATCATACAGACAATTCACTTCCTCCAAACAGAAATTCCATCACTTACCAAACTTACACAGTTTCTGTTTTCTCCTCTCCCTCCCTTTTATTCTGCCTTTATGATCCATGGCTAAATGTTAAATATTTTTCACACAGAACTTTGCAGAGAATGAAACACATTTGAGGATTAAACCAATTTAGGGATCACACCCTGAGTTCCACTCTGGCTAGCTGTGTGACTAAAGACAGAGTTTCATCTTCCCTGTTCTCTGTCTCCTCAGCTTTAACATAGGCTGTAGCTGTTCTTTATCGACAATAAACAAGAGCATCATCAAGGAAAGCAAGTTCTTCTGCCCTCAGCACACAGTAGGGCTGCAGAAAGTGCTTCATTTGGCCTCTCCTCCACATCATCTAATAATTCAAGACTTCTCTCACTTTAAATATGATTTTAGCAATGTTTCTTATTTCTAATATTCACATGCTTTCATAAAGAAGGGGAAAAGCAGCAAACCAGGGAAACCTCATGTTGCAATTCAGAAGCAATTATATTAATATTCATTTTATTCTCCAAAGGCCAACTGAAGCTGACATGTTAAAATACCACGCTTGATGAATTCCACCTTGGCACAAGATTCCAAGGATAATCTTATCTTTATACATTTCCTTTAAACAAACTTAAAAAAAGGACCATTTATGCTGCCATGCACTTTATATTCTCATCGAAAATCAACAAGATTTCACACAAGCCATCAGGTTAGTCGCCTGCTCACCCTGGCAGTAACCCTCCAGCTCCAACGACACATGCTTCCAGAAATTAATTTTCTAGGTAACTTCTACCATGTCTTTTAAACAGAAAAGGCTTTTAAATTTGCTTTCAGCAACTTCTGGTATAGCATAGTTTGGAATTCACTCTCCGCTGTCTTCCTCTGGCAGAGTTTATAGACTGCAATTTAGTTTTTCTTTGATGAGTCACTGCCACAATTCTAAACCTGTTTCAGCACTGTCCTAGAGACTCTGAAGGCATGAACTTCTCCCAAGTTCCTCACCCAAGATTCCAAGGACCTGCCTACTAAGAGTCTGCCCTTGATCCATTCCATGAGAGATAGGGTCACGTTGAATTCCTACTCAAGAAAGGCGATCATCCAGGCTGACTAAGGTCAACCCCACCATTATCTTATTTTACTGATATTAAATTATTTGGGTCAGCCTCTAATCTGAATAAGTAATGATTAAAGCTCCTAGGGTGTACCAAATATT
The DNA here is from genome assembly GCF_000151885.1 of Dipodomys ordii. Classification (NCBI taxonomy): domain Eukaryota; kingdom Metazoa; phylum Chordata; class Mammalia; order Rodentia; family Heteromyidae; genus Dipodomys; species Dipodomys ordii. Next base: position 9,754,296 of record NW_012267298.1, read on the forward strand.
ATATTAGAAGTTGTTTAATTTTGTTTATCTGTTTTATAAAATGGTCACTAACACTTTCTTGTAGGTTGCTCATGATTGTTGTTTTAGAAATGAAGCAAGGAGGACAATTCAGGTGAAAAAACATACCTAATGTCTACAACATGTCAGAGAGAAGTTACAGTCATAAAGATCATGCTGGGAACTAGTTGCATTGAAAGTCCCAAGGTAAGAACGATTACAGAAAAAGGACACTGACAGGTTGTGAGAAAGGGTTATGTAGAGATAGCTACAGAAGCACAGAATGGCAGCAGTAGAAAAATGCAATGGGAAAAAATTCACCAAGCAAATGAGGAGGGGCAGCCCTGTTCCTCAGAGTATCTGAAATACATAACCAGTGTGCGGTGTGACTAGGGCTGAGCGGAGGATAGAAAAGGCTATTTGAGCTGAGAAGTGGAAGGCACCAAAGATAGGGCTTCGGGTAGGAAAGAAATCAAGCTCTAGGTACCAAAATAATAGGAAAATGGAGGGCAGCAGGTGTTCCTGTGGCTAGTGCGGCCTGGCCAGGGTGAGAGGTAGCAGCAGGACTAGGACCAAGGGCAGTGACAGGCAGGGCAAGGCGTGGCTGAGTTAGGAAGGGTATCCAAGGAAAGTCTGGTCTCCAGAGCATGGCTAGGTTTAGAGAGATGCTCTAAGGCATGTTTTCATTACTCTTTCCCTGAGGCGCAGACATTCAAAGAGGTTTAGAGAGGGTGGTACTGACCACTGTCAGGAACACAAAGCAGCAGCCTTGAGGAATTGATTTGTCTGAAAGGAAGGTCAGGGGCAGGGGCGTCTGAAAGGAAGGTCAGGGGCAGGGGCTCAATGGAAATAGCAGTGGAGGTCGGGGGTCATGACATCATTGGTTCTTTCTAGTGCACTGGAGTACCCATCCAAAACCTCTTTCATTTGCTGACAACAGTCCATGGTCACCTTGTTCTTTTGACAATTGTCCCTGGCTGGAAGGAGGTGTTCTCCAAGAAATATCTGGAAAGACATGCTACCAAAGCCAGAATGGTAATGGCCAAATCCAAGACCACTACCATGAGGTAGAAAACAGTGTCTCAGTGAGCAGTTGAACAGCAAGTACAACTACTGGCTCAGCATACCAAATCCCACTCACACAGGACTGGCTCGGCATACCAAACCCCACGTAAACAGGACCGTGCCTAATGGTTTTGTACTGTTTTTTTTAAGTGAAAATAAAAAGTATCATTGCATTATGGAAGATTACTGGTATTCACTATTGTATAGTTCTTTTGGTATAGATAGATTGTGTGTTCTCTGAGTTCTAGCAGCTGTTCTGAGAGGTTGGTGTGGTTGTAAACAAGGCAAACTCCAGGCGCCGCAGTGTTAGCATTATGCAGAGGAGGCCACCAATGAGAACAGGATACAGAATAATTGTAAGAAGACTGTGATAATATTGCAGAGAATATTATAATGATGAATACAATGGAGAAAAATAACCCAAGCCCTGTGTCTAGAAACAAAGACCACTAGACAGGAACCAGTGGCTCACACCTGTAACCCTAGCTACTCTGGAGGCTGAGATCTGAGGACTGCAGTTTGAAGCCAGCCTGGGGAAGGAAAGTCTATAAGACTTTTATCTCCAATTAACTGGAAAGGAAAACTGGAAAGGGATCTACGACTCAAAGTGGTAGAAGGCTAGCCTTGAGGGAAAAGCTCAGGCCCTGAATTCAAGCCCTATGACTGACAAAAAAAATAAGAGGAAGGAAGGAAGGAAGGAGGGAGGGAGAGAGGAAGGGAGGGAGGGAGGGAGGGAGGAGGGGAGGG
>NW_012267298.1:9756154-9764455 GCF_000151885.1 Dipodomys ordii
GGAGGGAGGGAGGGAGGGAGGGGAGAAGGGAGGGAAGGAGGGAGAGAGGAGCGGGGAGTGAGGGAGGGAGGGTGGGAGGGGGAAGGAAGATTAGGGTGATCCTGAGAGACCACTAAAACGAAGTGGGCATGGACGCAGGCTAAAGCTAACTAGAGGAACATTAAAGGTGATCTGTCTTAGACAACAAGAGGACTTATGGGAAAAGACTCCAAGGCAAAAGGAAGCTGTTTGGTATGTGAGCTCCATTTGGGCTTGGGTTTTAGTTTCAGAGGGGCAAAGGTACAGACCTTGTGGGCTAGTAGGACATTTTTATTTCTCCATTCTATATTCTTCCCTTGGGCAATCGCTTCTCGCATGTGCTCAATTAGCGTGGGCTGATGATTTTCTACGTCTGTATGTTCATCCAAGAAGTCTTTGCTGAGCTTGATTGGTATCTCTAATTGCCTAAAATGTACATTGATGTCCTTGGAGACCTAAACTACTTATCTTAAACAAAATTCATTATCTTCTCCTTAAAATCTGTTCTTGTGCCTTTAGCCCACCCAGCCAACAAACAACAACAAGGCCGCTCTGTCAGACCAAGTCAGAAAACCAGCAGTCACCTTTCTTTCCCTCTGCATCCTTCCACTTCTGTGTGGAGTCATCTAGCACGTCCCAGGACTCTCACGTGTGACTCTGTCTTATGTTTGTTCTGCCACTCCATCGCTACTAGATTTGGGGCATCTTTACCTGCAGCTCCCATACCAGCAATCCTCCTTCCAGACCTCTAGGCCTCCCACTGTCTCTCAGTTCATTCTTTACGATGTAAGTTGAAATTCAAAAATGCATGTGGCAATCTGTCACTTTCTAGTTTAAAATGTGTCCAGCACACACATCCATGAGGATCAGATCAAAATAAAATTCCTCCATGATCTACCCACAGCCCTGTATAGCCCAGTATCTGCTTTTCAGTCTACCTCTGTTCAAGCTCCATCTCCAGCTACTCTCTCTGCATAGCCTTCTGTGGGCAGTGTTCTACTTCATTCCTTAGCCTTTACACTGCCTTTGCCTTTTACCTGATAGATCTTCCCCAGCTCCACACTCCTTATGTAGCTATCTATCTAGCTCCTGCTTGCCTCACCCTAGTGCTCTTCCTCCCAGACTCCCCGCAACAGCTCTCACAGATCAGGAGAGTCATTGATCATCGATGTCATTTGTATTATAATTACCTGTCTGCTCACTTGTATTCTTCATACGATACACACTTTTTGAGGATGTAAACGAACAATGGTCTTTTCCACCTTGCCAAGCTTCTATAACTGAGCCTGGAGCATGACGGGTATTTAGGAGATGTGTACTAATAAGTTGAACGAAATGGGGTATCTGGGAAGTTCAGCAGATATTAGCAATGCCAACAATTCCCGTCAGCTCTCTTAGATACAATCAAGATTTATAAGAAGTCTGGGGAAGTTAGGTTCCAGTGTGAAGAACATAGCTAATTTTTGGTAGCACTAACCACAGAACATCTGGCTTAGATGGTCAGGTTTTAATATGACTTTTCTCTCAGAAACCTGACTTCATGGGAGGTAAATATAGCTCTTGAGTTTATTTAAAAAAAAGTCTAGCTGGCAGTCAGGATCGAGACAGAAAAGTTCAAGAATACAAAACTAACCAGGTACTTGAGAAGAGTGAGGTAGGCCAAAGGAAGGGGGTGGGTAATAGAATGAAGAGGAGAAAATAGGGAGAATACTGCCAAAAATTCAGTGCACACTCTACAAAATTAAGAAGAGTGAGGGAAGGGGCGGGGCAGGAGGGAGAGTTGGGAATACTGAGAAGGGTGGCCTGGAGGAAGACGTAAATCCTCTGTACAACTACTTAAAGGTATTAAAATATTTTTACTAAAGGAATCCAAGGCTGAGGAAGGAGGTTTCACTGAACGAGGGAAGCAAAGGAGAGCTGAGGGCTGGTGTGTCCTTGGGAGGCAGTCTGGCCTGGCTGGGAGAAGCAGACTGTCTGAGCATGATGGCAGGTAAGGAACTTCTCTTCGCTGTGCATTCACACACGGGAACTACCTGTCCAAAGCTCTATTCTAAGAAGATGCTCCTGCAGAGAGAGCGGTGTGGGGCTCCACCTCTGAATCATCACCGGGGGAGTCTTTTATCCACCTGCATCCGTGCCTTTGACAACCAACACACTCACCCCGGCTCCTCACTCTCCTGTGCTCATCCTCTATTGCTGAAGACACAGCTTAGAAACTGTGACATCACTTCCACGTCTGCCTAAGTAAAACAAAATTAGAAACAAAACCCACAAGAGGAAGGAAATGTTTCCTATCTCACAAAGCCAAGATAAAAACAAAAAATATGTACCACCTCTCATTCCAATATAAGGCCAGCCACCAGAGAATGGGGGGTGAGCATATGCCAACAAAGTGACCCTCCAGCCACCCGGACACCCCCAAGCCTGCCGAGGACTCTCCAGACAATGCCACTACGGTCTTCAGGTGCTCCCAGACACGTTTGTGGCCTTGGTTATCTTGACACCCCTTTGTCCCCATCATGCAGGAACATTAGAGGGATGTAGAAAATAACTATTTACTTTTAAAATCCACCTCTGCAACCTGTCATTGTTGTTTCCCTGAAACAACAGAGGCTCTGTCGGGTAGGTGCTTAGCGCTGGAATTGAGGAAAGGCCACGTAGAGCTGGTCCAAATGGGACTTACCTTTGACCTTGACTTGGGGAAGGACTAAGAAATTTAAGAAATTTGATTTTGAGTCTCATCCACATCCTGGCATCTTCCCATGTGTATAGGAATTGTGGGGGAGCCAGGAAGTCCATGCACAGCCCATACTATCAGTCCAGGTGAGAAGTGAAGTAACAAGAGCCAGAAAGGTAGTGGTGGGGATGGAAAGACACCCTGAGGGTCACCCGTGCCCCCTCCCTCTTGATTCAACGGTCCCAAGTTCCCAGAGAGTCCAGGAACATTTCTCTAAAACACAGTGCATCGTCCGCTTCCCTGATGCCCTCCTCTCTCCTTCCTTCACATTTATTCTCTCGCTGTTTCATATCCATTCCCTCCATGTGTATCAAACTCATTGCCAGAACCCAGCTACTTCTTCTCAGCAATGTCCGCTAACGGGCCACACTGGTTTGCATCTGCTCCAGCTTCCCAAGCTACTTCTACGGTGCAGGTAAACGAAAGTTATGCCCCACTACAAGCCTTCCAGTGAGAGATAGACTGCACATACTAGCCACAGAACTCTCAGCAAGGGAGCACCCACGCCCATCCCCGGGCCTGTCACTCGGCCTTACCCTTACACTCATTTCCTCGGACTTTTGCCTTCAGCATTCCCACCGCCCTTTCCTCTGTTCTCCATGTAGACATTCCTTTAGACTTCAGCTGAGACTCCGCCTCTTCCATAAAGCCATCCTTGACAGCCATTCCCAGGAAATGGATCAGAAGCTCTTGGCTGCCACAGACCCTGCATTGCCGATGAGAATGTCTGATCCTCCAATACCATACAAAGCCCTTGGCAGGACCTGGCCTTGTTCATGGCTGGAACGCAGGGTCTGATGTGTGGCAGAGTGTGGATGCTAATCTTCCATCCCAGGCACATCAGAGTCCTGTCCCATTTATACCAGAGGTGAGGGCTAGGAGCCCTGGTTCGTCCTGCCAATTTCCTTTGTGATGCTGAAATCTCCCCCCATAATCACTCCTGAGATTGGTGTGCAGCCACCTAGAAATGATTCATGTTGGAACAGAAACATTTGACACTGCTGAACACTGGGTATCTGGGAAGCTTGGCAGATATTAGCAATATCGTGAATTCTCACCAGCTCTCTCAGGTAAGATCAGGCTTCAGACTTACAACTGCTTCTATGGTGGAAAAAAGGAGACCTTTCAGGCTATACAGGGCAGCAGAAATTCTTGACTGGACAAAAGAAAAGATGGAATGAGGTATTCAATAATTCCCTGCGGCCCAGAATCATTTTGGACACGCTAATCTCCAAGACAGAGCGCACTCCCCAAAGAAGAAAAATGTGGTGGTAGGGGGTTAGATATATTGTGCATTAAGGCATAGAATTGGATAAGCTATGAGACTGGAAATAAAGGATGGATGGATAGCTACAGACGTAACCTCACTATGTAGAACATAGCTGAACACACATGAACATTGAAACCCCATAAGGCAGGCCATAGACAGATGAAGAAACCAAGATTCAGAAAGTTAGGAAGGTGCTGAGTGCTGGTGGCTCACACCTGTAATCCTAGCTACTCAGGAGGCTGAGATCTGAGGATCGTGGTTCAAAGCCAGCCCAGGCAGGACAGTCCATAAGAAAAAGCTTGAAGGGGGTGCTGTGGCCCAAGTGACAGAGTACTACCCTTGAGCAACAGGAGCTCAGGGGCATTGCCCAGACCCAGAGTTCAAGCCTCAAAACAAGGAAGAAAAAACAAGAAAAAGAAAAAAGAAAGGTAGAAAGGCCAGGTCCAAGCTTCTATTAGCAGTTGGTGTCAGAGGGAGACTCACTTACTGAGTCTAAACCACATCTTATGGTATGTCCTGTGAAATTTCACATGTCCAGCCAAAAGAGGGATTTCGGTGATGGTAGGTGAAATAGAAGGAGGAAATGCATGCTGAATGTCTCAAAGCATTCTAGAACCTACTACTGGCAACTATGTCTATTATTTGAAAGCTAGGTGCGACTTTTGTTATTATACATCTTCCCCACCTATCTGGAAAGGTAGCTGCCATTATAATTTCATGGAGAAAAGGCAAATGGTCAATGGGGACAGATGATTCAGTAAAGGTCACACCAGCTAATAAGGGGAGGAGACAGTATTGTGAAGCCCATGTTCTCTAAAACTGGGTAATTAAGCTTAAGGATTTTGTTCATTTTCCAGAACAATAACTAAAGAAAAGAAAGAATTTACATGGGTAGTTTGTGACAAGCCCTTCCACATGGTGATTCATTTACCCCAAGCATTTGCATCACATGAGACTGGTATTAACAACCACATTGGCATTTTACAAACAAGGAAACTTAGGCATAAATTCCCTGAGCCTCCAGATCCCATTTAGAATCTCGATTCAAACCTGGGCCTTAAATGTGATTCATATGTTTTTTCCATTCGATGGGAGCTGATATCAAGGAAGGAGATTGAAGCAGGAGAAACATTTTTAAGTCTAAAATATTCCATCAAAGGTTTCCAGCAAATGTTATAGGAAGGCCACTCAATGCCAGATTACAGCTATTCTAAAGTGCCCACTTTGGGGGGGGGGGGAAGATAAGCATCCTGAGGTCAAGTATGTGTTTCTATTCTCTTTCCTTAGCTTTGATGTAACCCTAAATAATGTAAAACAGCCCAGTGAAAATATCTCAAACTTCCTGTACATACCAAGGCAGAGGAAGGCCATGGGGCCAACCTTTGCTCTACTTGGCCCTGTACAGGTGGCTAGGTTGCACGCACGGCCCATTCTTGATGGCATTCACCTTGGCTGCCACTCCACCAGGTTCTGGAGTCACAGTTGAATCAGGATGGGGGAGGGAGGCTCAGGGAGCATTGACTCCAGAGAGAGAACAAGTTCGTGGGCAAGCAATGACACAGCACAGCCTGTCAGAAACAGCTTTCCATGGGGTGCAAGGGAGAAAGCCCATGAGAGGAAATCTAGGATGGCTTCCCATAGGAAGGAACACTTGGGTCATAAAGGAAATAAGGAAGGGAGAAATCATCAGTTTTGGCAGAGACACAATCCTGAGGGGGGGGGGGAGCAAAGTATACAAGACCAGAGAATTGTATAACACACGCCAGCTCCTTCCAATAATCGAACCCCCTCAGCAATGAAATCAAGCTGTAAGAAGCATGTAGTCAGCTTCATCAAATTGTGCAAACATTTAGTAAATCTGACATGGCAGAGCAGAGTTGGGTAAAGGTAACTCTAAAAGGAGCCTACAATGTATCCAATGCAACCACCTAACTGATATTTAAGTGAGCACTCACTGTATGAAAATCTGCTCATACCACTGAAGGCTTAGTTCCACTCTGTGGCAGGCAGATCGCTCCATCCCACATGAGCACTGTACTTGATGACAAGGCTCTTGACCTTCAGCACTTGCAATCAAGGAGGATGGCATGCATCAGCACCCTCCCACAAAGCCCTCTTTATATTGTCCTGCATGGATCCTGGATGAACTATAGTTATCTACACTTTTGATAGCTGATGGCTGTGTAATCATTTACTGATCTGAGGAACGGGGGTTCGATTCTTTAGAAAATGATAACAAGTGCTTTTATTGCATGAGGCATTAGGCTTGCAAAAGCCCTTCCAGTTCATTCTCACCACCATGCCATTTGTTTTAAGAGCCCAGTAAACTGCAAGAACGGTTAGCATCCCATTTTACAGATGAGAGACCAAAACCCCAACCAAACAGAACAACCCAAGGTCACACAGGAAGTATGTGAAAAAATTAGGGTTCAAGTCCACGTTTCCTAGCTCTCAGCTCTTGTCCTCCTTCCTCAACAGCCTAGAATACAATATAATTCTCATTATGATATTTAAGTCCCCAGATGAAAGTCTGGCCAAATCACAGCCCCTCAGGCAACATAACTGTATCATAAATTAAAGGCCCAATTAGAGAACATAGCCATTTAACTGGGACTTGCCACAGTCTCCTGAGGCCAGGATATAAAGTGAGAACCCTTTCTAAGTCCATGGCTGACCATCCTGGAAACCATTCAAAGACCTACTTACCTATATACAACAGCTTTTAGACCCAAATTATCCACTTAGCCATCTTCCCTTCCCATAGGGTCTCCTGGAGACTTGATCTTAGCAGCAGGGGGTTAGTTAGAAGCATGCCCAAACCCCTGGTCCTCTCTTTGGTCTGCAGTTGTGGTTAACAGTTCACCTCGCAGTATGGACAGGCCAGGTGCCTCAAGGCTCCAAATTACCACATCAGCAGCATCAGAACCTGAAGCAGGATTTTCTAGGTGTCTGAAAGCAAGGTACTTCCCCCCTGACCAAACAGGCAAAGGGGATTCCACATGTCTCTTAATTTTCAGGCAGGAGAGAGAGGGCTAGAAATGAAGTCAGGAGGTGGGACGGGGAGGGGGGGGAGGGAAGGGTAGCCTTGACTTCTGGCTTACATTTTGATTTCTGTTCATCACATCCCTAATAACCAAACCATCACAGGATAAACTTCAGGGATCACCCCCTCCCTCCCGGCCCCAGCCTTGGGGCCCCAAACAGTAGATAAGAGTTATTACTTTCCTGGTCTAAATTTCCCCTGCCGTGGCCGGGTTTGAGGCTGGCTTAACGGATCAAGATCTAGCAGTGTTCTGGTTCTGTTTCCATCTAATAGCCGAGATGTGGTGCCTTTCCCAACCCTTGACCTCAGCTACAGGAAGGATGGCTCACCGGGCCAGCTTGGACCACTACCACTGGCCCCTCTGCCCTAACAAGGTTTTAACACACACACACACACACACACACAAATTCTGCCCTGGGCTCAGAGGACATGAACGGGCCAGGGAGTGCTGTGTCCGGTGGCGGCGTCTCCGCAGACTGATGGTCTGGATGACCCTCTCTACTCTCTCGGGACCTGCCCAGGGGCACCCAAGGCAGGAGGACAGACAGATGCGGGGGGGGGGGGGGGGAGGGAGCCAGAGAGATAAACCAATTTCGCGGCAGAAATCCCTGTTCAGTCGCAGAAAAACCATCCAACTAGCAACCGCGCTCGCACCCACGTCAGCAGCACCACCACCACCACGGGGAGAGAGTGTTGCAGCTGCCGACCCCCAGCGCCCTCACCTACCTGCCCGCGCCCCGCAGCTCGCTCTCCCGCCTCCGAGTGCCCAGATGCACACCTTCTCGCTGCTGCTTCTCCCTCCCCCCACCCCCACCCCCCAACCTTTTCCCAGCCCGCAACCCCTGGCAGTGGTGGCGGGCAGGCGGGCGGACAGAGGAGAGTCCCGTGGTACCTGCGAGCTGGGTCTCAGGTCCCCACCACGAGGCTGCCTGGAGGAGGAGCGAGAGGATGCCGCCCGCTCTGCCGCCGCCGCCGCCACGGTGCTGATGCGGTTGCTATGGTGATGGAACTCCGCCGCTGCCTCTTCCCCGCGCAACAGCTGCCGGCCGAGCGCAGCCCAGCGCCGGCCCAAGGCGCCCCTTCCCCGGCCGGGCCAGGCTGGGATTGGGGTGATGGGGGGCGGAGAGGAAATCCAACCACTGCCCAAAAAGGAGGACCGACCGGGCGCAGCTAGCGCCCAGCCTCCAGCCTCCAGCCTCCAGCCTCCGCTCACCCCCCCTCCACCCCCCCCCC
>NW_012267298.1:9764632-9792973 GCF_000151885.1 Dipodomys ordii
CGGCCCCAGCTTCTTGGCAGGGCTCAAAACCCCGCCCGCCCGCCAGACCTCCCGCCCGCCGGCCCCACTCGGGCCCGCCCGGCCTGCGGAGGGCGCACGCTGCCGCCAAGCCAGAAGTCCAGCCCCCTGCCAGCTCCGGGATGGCCGCGAGCATGCTCAGTCTCTCCTGGTCAGGACTGCACCGTGGAGCTGAACTCACCGGAAGATCCACCACCCACCGGGAGAGGGGTGTTAACCTTGCAAGAGGAGTCAAGGGGGCAGCAAGGAGATGCACGCTCTGGGAAGGTTTAAAGCACCACACAAGCCATACCTCTCATGCTAAGTCATTACTTCCTATACTAAACAACTGTCTCCAAGACTAAGTCCTTGCCTCCAAGACGAAGTCATTTCCTCTAATACTAAGCCATTGCCTCCAAGACTAAGTCAGCAGTGGCTGTGTACCAACCAGTTCACCCAGGTTTGCTAAGGTTCATGCAGGACATGTCTTAGATGCTATCTCTGGAGGAGGGAGGACCAGGAGGAGGAAGAGAAGGAGGACTGAGCTGGCTCCTGTCTACTGAGCATGCTTCAGTGAGCATTTTACTTTTTTTACTTGGGACCTCTAATGCCCACTATTCCAGTGTTAAGAAGTGCTCCTGGCATCCCTATAATGGCTAGGGGTGGGGGGAGGTAAACAGCCTTAAAAATGGAGCTAAGGTTGGGACTTGGCAGCCCAGTGCTCAGTCCATTAGATTAGAGTATACTAACACACACCCAATAGAGATGCCTGGTATTTTGTTTGTATGTTTTGCTTTTGTTTTGTTTTATGTTTGTGATAGTCCTGGGGCTCAAACTCAGGGTCTGGGTGCTGTCCCTGAGCTTCTTTTGCTCAAGGCTATGTTGCTCTACCACTTGAGCCACAGCTCCACTTCTGGGTTTTGGGTAGTACCTAATTGGAAATACGAGTCTCAAGGACCCTCCTGCCTCGGTTGCTTTGAGCTATGATCCTCAGATCTCCACCCATTGAGCAGCTAGGATGACAGGTCTGAGCCACCAATGCCCAGCATAAGAAACATTGGCTTTTAATTGAGAGTTATGAGCAGGGTGATCAGCTCCTAAACCAGGGTGGCCATGGTAGAGGACCCAGTAAGCAAAGGCCTGAAAGCTAGATCGGCAGGACTGGTTTTTGATCCACACGGCCCAGTGTAGCTAAGAACAGAGTGAGCCGGGAGAGGTAAGGCACAGGCTGGCATGCAGGCCAATGGTTGTAAGATCCAAGAGGAAGATTCGACTTGACCCTGGACACAGCAGGAGCCACTGAGGAATTCCAGCAGAGGAACAGCGGTGGCCTGGAATGCGTGGACGTGGGCAGGGTGGGTATTAAGGCTAAATAGGAACATTCCATGCCAGCCACTGCCACAAGGGCCGGGACAGGTGATCTTTCTGCTCTGCTGGTCCTCCCTGCAGCACCGTATCCCCAGTAAACTTCCAGCAAATGGAAAAAATGTAGTAGATGCTGACTTCTCCTTGGAGAAAGGTGTGCCTTTTTTTTTCTTTACAATATTTTGCCCCCAAATATGTACAAAATCATATGCCATTATCTCTGTTGTTTATTTTTATGCAGACTTAATTTTTAGGTAACTTTGTCCCAATATTGTCCTTCACATCTACTACTGCTCAGCAGAGGCGACAAGCCAGGAGTTGCTTGCTTGTTTTGAAAAAGGCATTCCAAACATCTGGAGAAAAGAGCTTCAGATGTTCAAAGTGAAAAGATGAAGAGCAGAATAGGGCTCAAAATAAGACATTGTTGGTGAAACAATGGCAGAGAGACACAGGTAAATGTATATTTGCTTCTGTCAGCCTAGAAAAATACTGAAAGCTTATGCAAGAAACTTGGAGGAATGGCCATTAGCTGTGGAGGTTTGGAGACAGAACTGAGTGAACAAGTTTGGGATGAGAATGAAATGCTCACCACCTATTTCTACAAAATACTTTGAGTTCTTAAACCAAAAGAATATACACACATATATACATGTTTATGTATTAATTATATATATTATATTATGTATATATTCATATATTAAATACAAATGCACATGCACATGTATGTGACTAGAATCTCAACGAACCTTGAAATACCCTTCTATGAAACAGGCAATATAGCTCAATTGGATACATCACCAAACATACTTCCCTGTTCCCCTACCTGGCAAATTTTATATATATATATATATATATATATATATATATAATGAATTGTTACTACAAATGATTTCTTTTGGAATGCTGCTCATAGGTCGGTGAGAATGACACCCATCGGTCTCCCAGCTGGAAAGATGGCCTCTGGGCTTGTCATTTCCCTATAAGTGGTCTCAAAGCAGCAACCATTCTCAAGTGGTCCCTTCCCAGGTCCCTAGAGTGTGGCTCTGAATGGCTACAGCCTGCAAGTCATCTGGAAGGGCCAGAGGGTGTGACTTGAAAGAACCTTGAGAGAAATATGGCTCCAGTACTGTCCTCCCTCCCAGGGAAGGCGCCCTCCCAATCCCTTGAGTAGGAAAACTCATGTTCTCCTAGGCTCCATCTCTCTCTTTCTCTCTACTCTCATCTCAGATACATCATTAACTACGACCCATCAATTCCACCATGTGAACAGCTTTCAAAGTCTTTCATGACAGTGAACCCTGTAATGCATGAGAAATTTTTTAATGTAGTGCACCAAGAGGCTGGCAGTGATGGGTGTCTAGAGATAGGGGTGCAATCTTTATGCTTTGAGGCGAAGGATGACAATGGTTCTGGGGTAGATACCCCAGGCCCAGGACTCTGTTACAGCTGGAAGTTGGTAGATCACCCATTTACAAGACTGAGCACTGGGAGATACAGTCTGGGGAGAGGAGTATAGAATACTTCAGCTGGTTTGGCCCTGCTGTGTATGTGGTGGGGCTGCTGCCTCTCATAGAACCACAGGGCCTTGAGCCTTTTCCAAAGAGAAAAGAAGCCCTGCAAAGTGGGCCAGCGTTCATCTGTACAAGGCAAGCTTTCAAAGGTGACATCCTGTGGCCACAGAAGGAAACTGTCATGAAAAGCTTTCAGAGGTAACACACTCTTATGCGGGGGGGGGGGGGGGGGAGGAGTTAGAATAGCCCCTGGGTATGGGTGCATGGTTTTTGGCCAACTGGGGAGGAGCAAGACCCCCAAATGAGAGAGGGGGGGAGGGAGGAGAGAAGTATTCTGGAGTGATTTTGGACTTTCATATGCTTTCAGGCAGGCCTTCAGAGGTGTCTGAAACCTGACTCCTGCTCTCTTTGTTGCAGCAACACAATTGCTTGTACTTTCCAGAAAACTTCAAATGCCTAGTACATCTGAGAATTTGTGCTTGTCTTCCAAATCTCTGTCTCCATTTAATGTCCTTGATGAAGGCTTCTCAGAGCTACCTGGGAGTTCACTCCCCTCCACAGAGCTACAGCCTTGCCCTGCACATGCTTAGAAACCTTGCCATAGAATTACTGATATAAAAGTGTTGTACTATAAGTCAAATACAAATCTAGTCACAGGAAAACAGAGAAGCAGCATTTTGAGAGGTGGAATTGGGAGTCTATATTAAAGGTCCATGTCTCCAAGATAGATCTGAGCCACAAAGAAGGCCCAAACAAAGCTTTTAAAGACAGCAGTCCCATGGTTGGGGAAACCATGCTTCAGCAAAAGCCTTGTACAGAAACACGACACGAGGACCAAGGCTCCCCTAGGGCTAAACACGATGTATCTACACTTTCCCCAAAGCAGGGCCTTCCCTGCAATTCTCACCTCGAAGCCCTGGAAGCTGGGTGGACAGACTCCAGCACCCTGCTAGGCACCAGGATGACTGTGAGAGCAAGGTGACTTACTTAGACCTAGTCTTTTCCTTACTTCAAAATGTATCTTCCGAACTAGACTGGAAAGTCAGAAGGGAGTTCCATAAAGATGAAACCTTTGTCTTATCTACCTTTATCCAATTCATGTCTCAATGTCTGGGAAACACCAAAGGTGTATTGATTGACTGACTGATTGATTGGTTGATTGTATGCTGGTACAGTGGCTTGAACTTAAGGACTTAGGATCTTGGTTGGTTTGTACACTTCAGGCTGGTGCTCTACCACTTGAGCCACCCCTCCCCTTCTGGCTTTTTGGTAGATAACTGGAAATGAGTGTCTTGGATGTTTCTGCCTAGGGTGGCTTTGAACCTTGATCATCAGAACTCAGCCTCCTAAGTAGCTAGGATTACAGGCGTGAGACACCAGTACTACTAAGCTTAATTTTTTTATTTGAATATTTGGGGGCTTATTTTCTCCCTTATGAAATTGTCAGTGATGTTTTAAACTTCACTGCACTTATAACAGGTGTGCAACGGTTGTGTTTAATTTGATTCCCTGGTGAAATGGCGAAGTCTTTTACCCTTGCTCATTTAGTTCACATAGGGGTGGAGAGGGGCACGGGGAAAGGTGATGTGCAAAGCGTTTGAGGTGGGACATTAGCCATGCAAGGCTTCGTGCAAGGCTTCAGGTCTGAGGAAGCTGGCAGCGGTACATCGGCCATGTGAAGCAAGGCCCACAGCAAACAAGGGGGCATTCCAGGCACCAGCACATGCCGATCTACTCGGTTGGAGCTCCGGACAACTTCCCAGCAGTGCCATTGTGACTACTATAAAGAAACAGCTGGTGATTCAAAACTTTGGCAACATAGCAGGGTATAAAATTAACCCCCCAAAATCAATGGCTTTTCTGTATGCCAATAATGAGAAAAGTGTGGCTGAAATTAGGAAAGCAACTCCATTTGTAATAGCCCCACAAAAAATAAAATACCTAGGAATTAACTTAACTAAAGAAGTGAAGGACCTCTATGATGAAAACTTTAAAATCTTGAAAAAGGAAATCAACACAGAACTAAAAAAATGGCAAAGCCTCCCATGCTCCTGGATTGGAAAGATTAACATCGTGAAAATGGCAATACTTCCCAAGGCTATCTACAAATTCAACGCAATACCTATCAAAATTCCAACCTCATTCTTCAAGGAAATAGAAGAGGCAATCCAAAAATTCATATGGAACAATAAAAGACCCCGAATAGCAAAAACGCTCCTCAACGGAAAGAACACTGCTGGAGGAATATCAATACCAAATTTCAAACTCTACTACAAAGCCATAGTAATCAAAACAGCTTGGTACTGGCATAAGAACAGACCTCAGGACCAATGGAATAGAATTGAAAACCCAGAAATGAACCTACAGACCTATAGCCATCTAATCTTCGATAAGGGAGCTAAAACAATAGAATGGAAGAAAGACAGCCTCTTCAGTAAATGGTGCTGGCAAAATTGGTTAACTACATGTAGAAAACTAAAGCTAGATCCTTATATATCACCCTGCACCAGAATCAACTCCAAATGGATCAAAGACCTTGAAGTCAAAGCAGACACTCTGAAAACATTACAGGATGGAATAGGAGAAACCCTAGGTCTCCTTGGCTCAGGCCGAAATATTTTGAATAGAGACCCGGAAACACAACACATCAAAGAAAGGTTGGACAAATGGGATTGCATAAAGTTGCAGAGCTTCTGCAGGGCAAATGACATAGCTAGCAAGATCAATAGAAAGCCCACAGATTGGGAGAAGATCTTTACTAGCCATACAACGGACAAGGGTCTCATATCTAAAATATACTTGGAACTCAAAAAATTAAACCCCCCAACAACAAATCCCCAAAGAAACAACTGCCCAATAAATAAGTGGGCGAAAGACTTAAAGAGAAACTTCTCTGAAGAAGAAAGAAGGATGGCCAATAGACACATGAAGAAATGTTCAACATCCCTAGCCATAAAAGAAATGCAAATCAAAACAACATTGAGATATCACCTCACCCCAGAAAGAATGGCAAAAATCAAGAACTCTAATAACAACAGATGCTGGAGGGGATGTGGACAGAAAGGAACCTTACTTCATTGTTGGTGGGAATGTAAACTTGTCCAACCACTTTGGAAAGCAGTATGGAGGTTCCTCAAAAGACTTCACATAGAACTCCCCTATGACCCAGCAATCCCACTTTTGGGCATTTACCCAAATGCTTACAAACAAGATCACACTAAAGCTACCAGTACAACTATGTTTATTGCAGCATTATTTACCATAGCTAAGATCTGGAACCAACCCAGATGCCCCTCAGTAGATGAATGGATCAAGAAAATGTGGTATATATACACAATGGAATTCTATGCCTCCATCAGAAAGAATGACATTGCCCCATTTGTTAGGAAATGGAAAAACTTGGAAAAAATTATATTAAGTGAAGTAAGCCAGGCCCAAAGAAACATAGGTCCCATGGTTTCCCTTACTTGCAATATCTAGTATATGTATGAGTCAAGCGGAAAAGGTCAGATAATGTGATGTCAAGAAAATGAACCCTTAGATATGTATTTTAATGTTTTTTCTTTCATGCATGTGTTTCTAACGCATTTATAAGATTATCTCTTTGTTGCTTTGTATGTCCCTCCCCCACAGTATAACCCCTGCTTTCACTATATTTGATGTCAGTATAACTTGTGGAGGAGATGGGGAAAAACCAGTTGTTTAAGGATACAGGTGGATCTGATGCAACAATGAGAAGTACAAGTTGTCATGTCCAAAACGAGCTTTACAATGTCGGTGTGGGGGGGGGAGAAGAGGGGGGGGAGGGGGGAAGGAAAAGGATTGGGATGGGGGGGAGGGGGAGGCTGGGAAGGGATGGGAAGTGCAATGCTTGGTAAGAAATGTATGCATTATCCTGCCCATGCAATTGTAACCCCTCTGTACAGTATGTTCACAAATAAAATAAAATAAAATTTAAAAAAAAAAAAAGAAACAGCTGGGACACTGTACAGTTGACTGAATTCCCACAGCAAAAGGGTGTAAGTCCGGGTCTGAATGGTCTATCCTTGCTCATCACAGAGATCCCCCAATTCTGGACTTTGCTTTGTTCATTTCCTGTGAAGTATATAGAGAGATCATATCGGTGTCTTCCTAGCTTTATCTATTTGGTATTTCTCAACCTCAGCCGTAGTAAGAGTCGGGGTGAGTGAGCCTGCGGGCTGCCCTCCCTCCTCTCTCCTCCTCTCTGCTCTCTGAGCCACAGCCCTTCCCTGGGATGATGTCACTGGCAAATCATGGGGACAAAGCCTCCCACACTGACCCAGCTCATCCAACAGAGTCCTCACCGATAGTCAAGGAAAGAGTAGGTGCATGCATGCACATGTGCGCGCATGCGCACTTGCACATACACACACACATACACATACATACCTTCTCTTCTATAGATGCAACTCAAAACAAAAAAAAAAAAAGAAGTCAACAACAAAACAGTAAGAAATGGTAGAATCCAAAATAGGGGAATATCAGACTCCCAAGGTGATCTTTGAAGCTCCTAACAACAATGACAAAAAAAAGAAAGTGTCTCACACTGCTATGGGACAGAAAATTAAGTCTGGCACCTATCTGTGTACATGGTAGGGGATATCCCAATGTGACTAACACAAGCAGAGAGCTGCAGACTTCTAAATCAGGAGATAATCCTCTCAAAAGGTTAGGCCCAGAGGTCCCAGGACCACACCTCAAGATGGGCGCCATACTTTATCATCTGGTCTTAGGTGAGCAAACAGGGGCTCCAGTTACTAATAGAACGGCTCCAAGCTAGAAAGAAGCAAGGTCCCATGCATTCTGGTCCCAACATACCCACAACTGGCTTTCATACTAAGAAGCCCAATAAAGGTTTGAGTAGTGACTGAGTGATTAGAGTTCAGAGCAGAGGATTTATTTCACTTATCAAGTTAATGGTGTCCATTTCTAATCTGCAAAGAAAGCTTCATCACCTGCAAAAGAGGTGAACTGGTCGTGAAGCATTTGTGTCTTTGAGAATGTCACCCATGTTAAAAATGAGGGAGAATCTCTTGAGTCGACAGTGATCATTATAGAATTAAAAATAAATGTCCTTACTAAGTTGTGAGATAATGATACTATTTTTCAGCTCAATACAAAAATTATATATTTCTCCATCTTCCAAAGTTGGTGAATCATTACATTAAATGACGACTGTACTTTGGGGACAAATTCTTCCTTTTATAAAGAACGTAGCTTTGGGAATAAGCCAGGGTATTCTCATTCCTATTGATGGAAGTGTTTGGGCCTTCCATATCATTCCCGTCTGCAGAAACACCAGGCGCTGTTCCAAGGCTTGCTGTTGTTGAGTTATGATGTGAAAAGAATGAATTTAGAGCCTCACATTTTCTTGTCCCTTCCCTCTGACGTGTGAAACCACTATGAATCCCACCCTAATAGACTGGTCTGCAAGGTTCACTAGCACCTAACAGGCTCACAGGATGCCCCAGTGCTACTTCTTCCAGACCCCTGCAATCCTCAGTCTCCCCTTCAGCTACAAGGGGTTCACAAAAAAAGAGACTCAGCCATGCATCACTTGAAAATAGTGTAGGATCCCTAAGCCTTGCCTCTAGCCCTGAATCTCACAGGAAGGAACTCAGTGGCCTAGAAAGAATCACTAGACCCGTTGGGCCTCAGTGTCCTCATCTCTATAATGAGTACAACCTGCGAGGTTACCTCTAATTGGATATTTCTTGTGTCAGCAGACTCATGGCCCCTCCCACTCCACCTCTTGTTGAAAGCAGTACAGGTCTAATACAGAGCTCACCTTCACTTCATCTTTCCTGTTTGGTATCACTGCTTCCTCTCTTAATCAAATGTAATCAAATGTGTGTTTCTATTTCTTTATGTGTTTTAGTGATGAAACCAATCAAATGGCTGAACGAACAGGCATGTTTTCATTTTATTCTTTCTTCTTTTTTTTTTTTTTTGTCGGTCAAGGGTCTTGAACTCTGGGCCTGAGTGCTGTCTCTCAGCTCTTCAGCTCAAGGAGCGCTCTATTACTTGAGCTACAGCGCCACTTCCAACAGGCATGTTTTCTTCTGCTGCTTCCACATTATTCTGAATTTTGTTTTATGTACCAGGTTTCACATTTTAACATACATATGTATCATGTCAAATAAATATCATGATGCAAAAATATATACTATGTAAAATGCATGGCTATTTAGGTATTTTTTTAAAAAGAAACAATAAATTATATTTTTACTTCAAAGATCTGTTTTTTTTTCTTTTTCCTGACCATGTTTTAGGGTCGGTCATGTTGATATGAAAGCATATTGATTGCAATTGATGTCAAATACTCTACTCTGTTATAGGAATACAGAAGAATTTGTTTATGAGTTCCTATCACAGTGGATATCTGGATCCTGTCTCTGTGTGTGTGTGTGTGTGTGTGTGTGTGTGTGTGTGTGTGTGTGTGTGTTGAAAAGGAGAAAAGCAGAGAGAAAGAAAGTCAGGCAGGGAAGGAGGGAGAGAGGGAAGAGAGAGACTGAACTACTTCCATTAGAGATGCTAACAGAGTCTCTGCGCGTGCCTCATGGCATATTTATGCCTGCTTTGGCTCTATATTAGGAGGCCAATTGTGAGATTAAAAGCTCATGCATGGTCAGTTAACTGACAACCTCATGTTTTTCATGATGGTGTCATCCTCTGCTCTCCACCAACTGTGGGCACAACTTCTAGCTCCGCCCTTCCAACTACTGATGAGATCAGGCTTCCATTTGCAGCCTAAAGAATGAGAAATGGCTGTGAGCCTGAGATGATTTTTCTGAGAGTTTTTCTGATTGCAAATGATGTTTCGATTTCCGTGAGTGCTCACTGGCCACTCATAGTCCTGCTCACTCGCTATTTTTCCTAATTCTCATTTTGGGGACCTTAGATATTTGTAGTAGCTCCTCACCTATTCAAAATATTTATTGAGGTCACATGATAAGAGATCTTCTCAAAATATTTCCATGGTGTCTTGAAGAATAGAATTTGGTGTTAATGGCAAATTATCCTTACTTTTTTTCTACTGGGTATGGGACTTGAGCTTAGGGTCTTAAACATGTTTGCTCACAGTGGTACTCCATCGCTTTAGCCACCCTTCTTATGCTTCTTATTTTGGAGAACAAGTCCATGGTCTTTTCTATTCCCAGGATGACTTCATACCGTGATCCTCCAGGACTCTCAGCCTGAAGGATCCATCTGTGTGAGTATGTGAGTGTGTGGGTGGGTGTGTGTGGGTGGGTATACATACGTATGTTAAATATATGTTAGCTGTAACCTGAAATACCAGTTCTGTCATACACGAAGGGCTGACTCTGAGCTAGGGATTTTAGTGTGGTGGGTCTTTTCCTCTTCCAACAGTACACTAATGTATGCAGTACTCCAGTTGTACTGTAAATCCTGCTGTGGGGTATTTCCATGCACCTACTTCTTGTTTAGCTGTGTATCTGTGACTCCTGACAACACAGGCCCCCAGGAAGGCTGGAAGGAAAGAACTAAGATTTCTTGTTTTCTTTTATATTTACAAGGTGCTTTGGTAGGTTTCATGATCATGTTCTTTAGGTTTCCCTCTCCCCCTTCCCTCCCTCCCTGCCTCCTCCCTTCCTCTTCTCTCTCTGTCTCTCTGTCTTTCTTTCTTTATCTGTGCCGGTCCTGGGGCTTGAACTCAGGGTCTAGGCACTGTCCCTGAGGTACTCAACCTCATGCTTTTTTTTTTGCAGGTAATTGAAGATAAGAGAATCTCTGGAACTTTCCTGCCCCTGAGATCCTTAGATCTCAGGTTTCTGACTAGCTAAGATTATAGGCATAAGCCACTGGTGTCCGGCTACTCTTTTTCATTTCTTACTGAAATTGTATTGAATCCATACAGAACATTTATGAAAAGAGCTGCATATTTATTTCAGTCTTCTATGTAGCAATATAATTTTATATTTGTCTCCTTAAACCACATGTAAATATCTTGTTTAATTTAGACTTATTTGCCATGTATTTTTATGCTATTTTAAACATTTTTATGCTATGTATAAACATTGGTAGATAGAAAAGAAATCGGCTTAGAGCTCTTGTTTTTGTTGACTGATTCTTTTACTTGTGTGGACTGTTATAACAAAATACCATAAGCAGATTGGGGTATAAACAACAGAAATTCTTCTTTCACAAACTCTAGAGTGTAGGAAATTGATGATTAAAATGCCAATGTTATACCGAAATTCGGGGACCCCCAGAAGACCACCAGAGACCACGATCAATGTAAGCAACAAAGAGCCGGTTTATTGCAAGCTCGAGCTTGGTCCTCCGCGCACATGGTAACTGGTGACTCTAAGAGGCCCTGAGCATAGAATCAGGGCCGTTTTTATAGTATTGAACAAACAACTTTTAGGAACTTTTACATAAGAAATTACATGATTGGTTAACATTTACATTTAAAGCAAGCTAAACTGGGCAAATAATGATTGGTTGACCTTTACAGAAAAATGTCCTTGGTCCATAACTTGACCAGAAAAAGGTTACCATTCACACCCAAGGTTACCAGTCACACCCAGACTAACAGAATGCATGGCATGTCTCGACCCGGGCTCTGAAGAATGGGTTGGTTAAAAACTCTTATTAGTCCTAGGTGTGTGGGGGGGGGCAACACCATTGGGGGCTAACACCTGCCTTAAGCAAACACCATCTATGGCTCCAAGAATTGTGCATGGCTTTTTGTCATAAATTCCTAGCATTGGGGCTAAAATGGATCACGAGTCAAGTTGCAGAACTGAGATGGAGGGTTAAACAAAAATGGAGTTGCTTAGGTTTCTTAAAACATTATATTTCTTCCCTAGGGCCTTACTGCCCTAGCCTCTGGGAAGGGCGGGAAGGGCGTTGCAGCTTTGGGGATGATTCTGAGGACTTTGCGCCCTTGGTCAGGGCTGTAAAGCCTTTGAAGTCTTTTACTAAGCAACTCTAGGCTCCCAGGCTGACATTCCACCACTAAGTGACTAAAACCAGTCACAGTTAAAATCATACAAAAACCATACAATCATCTAGCACAAAGCAATTCATACAGAAGCAAAAATGGCTATTAGGTGCTGTCTTTACATGATTTTTTTTTTTAACTTTTTCACCAACAGAGCTTCTGGATTTTGCAGAGGGATGTATGGTTTGTAGATGAAGTCTTCTGCAATATGGAATGCTCAAACAAGATCCCTGGGGCCTTTGAAATAAAGGAGCTAATCTCATTCATGGCCTAATCACCTTGCAATGCCCTGCCATGTATACAAATACCACCATATTAGGTTAGGTTTCTTTTTTTTCTTCTTTTTCTTTTCTTTTTTTTTTTTTTTGGTTGTGGGGCTTGAACTCTGGGTCTTAGCACTGTCCCTCAGCTTCTTCTTTTTTCTTTCTTTTTGCTAGTGCTGGGGCTTACACTCAGGGCCTGAGTCCTATCCCTGAGCCTCTTTGTGCTCAAGGCTAATGCTCTACCACTTGAGCCACAGATCCATTTGCAGTAGTTCATTGGAGAAAAGAGTCTCACAGACTTTCCTGTCTGGGCTGGCTTTGAACCTTGATCCTCAGATCTCAGCCTCCTGAGTAGCTAAGATTGCAAGTGTTGAGCTACCAGCACCCAATTGATATTAGGTTTCAATATGTGAATTTTCTTTTAAGAGAAAGCATTTGAACCATAACAACCATATGCAGACAATTTCCTTCCAACTCTAATAATAGTTTATCTGGGTTCATTTTGTTTCTTATGGAACCCATTGTGCTATCTGTGAATAACGATAGTTGGGAGTCTTCCTCTTTATAAAGATGATTTCATGCAAAGCATTTCTCTTCTACATCATCCTGGCAGACCATAGGATAGAGAAACAGGTAATGAGCAGCCTTGCCTTGATCTTTAATTTAAAGATAAGTATTTTAAACAATTCAATATTGCATTCACGGTTCCACTATTTCATCTGTAAATTTCCATTGATTATCAGTCTAAAGATTTCTCTGATAGCCAAGATTTCTCTGATATTCTTATATTACTAAGCTTTTCAAACAACAAATGCTTCTTGAAGTTGAATCAAATATTCTTTTCCACATCTAAGAAGATAAGGAGGTTATTTTTCTTGTTCACACTATGAGTAGATTACATTAAAATATGCTCTATAATATTAACATAAATTTAAATACCTGGAATAAATCCCAATTTGGCTTTTTCAAACATTATCTTTTTGCAAACACTGCCCTATTCAGACTGCCAGTACTTTATTTAGCACTGTTTTATGTTTATCAATGCGGTGGGAATGTAATTTCCTTTTGCCAAACCTGTTTGGTTGAAGAATCAGTTATCCTACCTTCCTAAAATTAGCTGCATGGTTTTCTCTTTTTTCCACTTCCTTAAAATATTTTGCATAATAGTAACAATTGTTTCTTGAATACCTATGTAAAAATTGCTGAGTACCTAACATCTTTGTTTTCAGGAAGAGTTTCAATCGTTGATTCAGTTGTTAACGAGAATAATAAAGTTACTAAGTGGTGTTCCAAGAGGAAACAATTTTTCAAGGTTGCCACTACTGCAACCTATGAGCTGTGGCTCAAGTAGTAGAGCACCAGCTTTGAGTGAATAAAACTAAGGCCCTGAGTTCAAACCTCAGTTCCAGGACACACACACACATACACACACACACACAAACACACACGTGAAGAAGGAACTGGGAAAGAACAGAGTGGAAATGGTTGGAATAGAGATAAAGTGGAAAGCATGGGTATAAGAAAATGGGTATCTGGGTGTTGGTTGATGGGAAGGGACTTGGCCATCCATGGAGAGCTGGTGGGACATGGCATGTTGCAGGGATGGCTTGACTCTCCGATGGACTGTATGTAGCAGAATTTGGGTGCTCAGCAGGCTATGAATCAAGGGTAATCAAGGGTAATCATAAGATGCTGTTAGAGAGACAGATCGTAACTGGGTGAGAGGTTAGAGGACCAGGGACTGGATGACTGTGAAGGTAAAATCAACAAGAGGTAACATGATAAGAGGAACAGGACATTGGAAGAAAGATGTTACAATCAAAAAGAACAGGTTGGCAATGGAATAGAATAGAAGACCCAGAATAAATCCACATACCTACAGTCAGCTGATATTTGACAAAGGAGCCAAAGACATACAATGGAAGAAACACAGCCTCTTCAACCGCTGGTGCTGGGAAAACTGGGCGGCCACATGCAGAAGACTAAAAGTGGACCCCAGCCTATCACCATGCACCAACATCAACTCAAAATGGATTAAAGACCTTAACATTAAACCTGAATCTCTGAAACTGCTGCAGGACAGAGTAGGAGAGACACTTGAACTTATAGGCACAGAAAGGATCTTCCTGAACAGAGTCCCAGGGTCACAACAAGTTGGAGAGAGATTCAACAAATGGGAGTACCTTAAAATAAAAAGCTTCTGCTAAAGCTATAGCAACCAAGCTAGAAAGACATAAACTAATTGGAAAAAAATATTTACCAGCAATATATCAGACAAGGGGTTAACATCCGGTATATACAGGGAACTCAGGAAACGAATCCCTCCCAAACCTAACAAACCAATTACTAAATGGGCAAGGGAACTAAAGAGAGACTTCTCAGATGAAGAGATAAAAATGGCAAAGAAACACATGAGGAAATGTTCACAATCCCTGGTTGTAAAGGAAATGCAAATAAAGACAACCCTGAGATACCACCTTACCCCAGTCAGAATGGCCCATATCCTCAAGTCAGCCAACGACAAATGCTGGAGGGGATGCAGAGAAAGAGGAACCCTATTACATTGCTGGTGGGAATGTACACTTATACAAGCACTTTGGCAAGCAGTCTGGAAGGGCCTCAGAAAGCTAAATATTGACCTCCCTTATGACCAGTCATACCACTTCTAGGCATCTATCCTGAACAACAGGAACCAGTATACAAGGACACATGCACCTCCATGTTTATTGCAGCACAGTTCACAATAGCCAGGATATGGAAACAACCCAGATGTCCCACCACAGATGAATGGATCCAAAAATTGTGGTATCTATACACAATGGAATATTATGCAGCCATTAGAAATGACAAAATAATGGCATTTGCGGGGAAATGGATGGAGCAGAAGAAATCATGTTGAACAAGGTAAGCCAAGAGCAAAGAGACAAACAGTACATGGTCTCCCTGATAAATGGATGTTAAATCCAAAATGTTAGGTGACACGAAAAAATTAACAGGACTTAAGAAACAAAGAACTTCCACTCATCTGGTTGAATCACTACTAAATAACCCCATGCTGCTGATCACATGTATGGTGTATATGTGCACACCAGAGGGAAACCAGGATGACGACACAGAACTAGATGGAATCAGGGAAAAACATACAACAGCAGGACCCATCAGCTGCGCTGGACATTGACCAAAATGAACCAAGCAACTCAATGGCAGCGATGGGAGGGAGGGAACAAGTGGAAAAGAGGGAATTGATGCTGACGCTGTGCAAAACAAAAGAAATGTACATATCACTCCATGTGGAAGAAATAACTGTATCGCAAAGCTCATAGAACTCATAAAAGTTATAGACCGTGATAGACAATTTGCTCCAGGAAAGTCAGAATGTGTTTGTGATTTTAACTGAACATCACTATCCCACAATACTGTGAAATTTGGGAAATTATGTAACCACTTAATCACAATTAAAAAAAAGAATAGGTTGGGATCTAAGTTTCAGAGCAGTTTCCACTTTGGGGTTGGGCTCGGGTTTCAGTGTTATCATAGAAGGGGACATGGAAGACTTGGTGAGCAGTGTGATCGAGTCAGGACAGAATGAAACAACTGTCATGTTCTTCATTCGTCCAGCAGTCATTCTGCCACCCTGGCCTGCATTATTGTCAAGGAAATTGAGGACAGTGTGAAGTTGAATCCCCAGGCCCTGAGGATGAGGTGGGTCTAATGTTATCTCCAACAGACAAGCAAATACTATCTCCAGGAAGTGAAGTGTCATACTCAGCTAGGACATTGCTGAGATGAGCTTTGATTCCAGACCTTCCTGACTGCAAGGACTTTCTTTAACTTCTATCCCACTCTGCTAGAGAGACAAAGATGTTGGTTGGGTGAGTGAGGACATGAAAATCCCCAAAGCAAGAGGAGGAAAAACTCCCTAACTCAGTAAGATACCAGATATCAAGTGGCAAGTGAAAGAAATAGGTCACCACAGATGGCAAGAGCCTCTGCCCCCAGTGGGGACCAGGCGCTGGAGCACCACGGAGAACCAGGTGGGAGGACCACCATGATGGCCTAGAAATGGTTGTAACGCAGTAGAATGTGCACAAGGGTGTTCAAGACAAGCAGCCTGCGTTCCTGGACGAACTGTGCCTTCAGGGGTCAAGGGAAGCATTTGCACTTCAAGAATAAGCATTGTGGCAGTCCAGAGACACAGAGCAGCTCGCCGGGTCTCTCCAAAGCGAAAATCATTCCCCAAGGGCTGGACTGTGGAGGCACCGGAGAGGTGATGTGGCCAGCAGCCCTCTCATGGGATCTCGCAGGCAATGGTGAGCAATGATAAATGAAAGGCCAGGGTCCTCTTGGAAGTCTACAGAGTCAAAAGGAGACTGTGCACAGGACCGTGGGAGCTCAGAGAAGGCATTTGCTAGCTTTGCCCACGAGGCTTCATAGAGGAGGCGATGTTTGCACAGAATCTAAAGAGATGTTATACGAGTGGGTGACTGTCAAGCAAATAAGAGGAGGTGAGGAAAACATTCTCAGTGAGCGGATGGTAGAGCCCTGAAACAGGGCTGGGAAAGATGCTTCCAGATCTTTCCTAGCAAGAGTTTTCTTGAGAGATGGAAACACACACCTAGTGGCTAAGACAGTGTCCTCTGGTCTCGCTTACCTGCCTCAGAGAAGGACTAGTCGATTCTTCTCTCTCTCCTAAGCACACTACAAAGTGAGCCTGCCCTGCATGGCATGGCACACACAGCTTCGGCCACAGTGCTGAGGATAGGGTCCTGACAGGCAGTGCCTTTGCCTGGGACCAACTTGGGGTGGATTCTTTGCCAGAGGTGTTTTCCTGGTGTGTGACAAAACTTACAAGCATGGTAGGGTGCTGCGTGGATCTGCGAAGGCATTTAGCAGGAAGCGTTAAATTTCTCTTGATCTCTATTCCCACTGGGTGAGTTAAATGTAATTATTCCCAGTGTGTGTGTGTGTGTGTGTGTGTCTGTGTGTGTGTGTGTGTGTGTGTGTGTGTGTGTAACAAAACATAAGCCAGAACAATTAAGGTATTTGGCAAGGAACAAACGCTTCCTATAATTAAATTGCATTTCTCAAAAAGAAATTCTTCCTCATATGCTTTTATATCTATGATCACGGATCTTGTTCTTGCCAAGTCCAGCTTTTACAGACCAGTTCTCCCAACTGGCAGAGTAGGAGAGAGACTCGTTCCAAGCCACATGGCCAGAGAAACCTGGAGCTGGGGCTAGCACAACTCCCGGTAGATTTCATCACTTCTACTCAGAGCTCCCAGAAGACTTGGCCGTTTGGAGTACTTACTTAGTGGAACTCCGTCAAAGTCCTGCATAACTTCCCCCTAAGGGACAATGGACAGACAGCGAGTGGATCCTGCAGACATTAGGTACAGGTCAGAGGGGTGGGTGTCAGCGGCCCCCCCTTACACACTCCTTCTAAGCCTTGCCAGGCTTCTCCAGGCATGTGTGGAAGTGTCAGGCAGGAGCACTATTCTGTCCGTTCTATCTTAAAACACCACCACAAGGAAGTGATGCTTCCAGTACGAAGATGCTCACCCAGCTGGGATTGCAGCTAAGGTGGGGAGAAGGGAGAAGGCTGCGGGTGAGCACTTCAGAGTGCTTTGTCCTGTTCTTTTCTTTTCACTTAACTTTCTCTCACCAAACATAACATCATCATTCTCCCCTGGGGTGAGTTAGAGCATACTGAGTGACCCTGGGGCCTGAGTGCCCAAACCCAAATTCTGAAGTCATCAGTAGCTAGCTAGAGAAATGAGATGAAAACTTGGTCATTTCTGAAGTGTGGGAGAGGGTAGGATGCAGAGGAAGAGCATGGAGAAACAGAAGACAAACATGCTGGGTGCACCATAATGGTAGATGCGGAGCATTATGCATGCAGTGTAAGGGTTGGTGTGCAGAATGTATGTCACCCAGGACACTCTGGATGCTGGATGAGATTGAGGCCATCAACTGTGGCCACACACAACTGTCTGTCTTTCTGTCTACCTGTGAGGGATGTTCACAATGTATGGGCAGCCATATGTCTGTGAATATCTGTGAGCCTTCCTCTCAATGTTGTGAACACAAAACAATTGCCTTGAAAAGTTCCTGACTCTGGGCCTCTGCACTTCTTTGACGACACAGAAGAGATAGTAATGGCAAGGTTGCAGTGAGGATGAAGTGATTCAGTGCACCAGAGACAGGGAAGAGTGCCCATCCACAGCACTCACCGCATATCTGCTCATTATAGTGACTGCACTGGTGTTTAGAGACTGGCTGAGACCTAGAAAGGAGACAGACAGACATGGAGAAAGGTAGACAAGCAGACAGACAGATAGACACACACACACATACACACACATACACGCACACACATCCCAGTAGTAAGTCAGATGGATGGTATCCGCTTATCTTGGGCAAGGGCAGATTTCCCTTCTAAGGTCAATGGTTCAAATTTCAGTCCTTTCCAAAGACTTCTTCACATCACAGACATACCTGGAAATAATATTTTACCTTCTCTCTGGATATCTATTAATCTAGTCAAGTAAACACATAAAACTAACCATCACAAAAACTATAGGCCTAACTACTATACAAAAACAAACAAACAAACATGCATTAATTTTTAGGGTTTGATGTGTTTGGGCATACCCTCATCATACCATCACTACTAAAAACATCCATCACTTCCAGACTTCCTTTTTCTTCTTTAAGAACATTTAACATGAGATACAGACTCTCCCATGTGTTATGAAGTGTTGATTACGGAAGAGCATTGCTAACTATAGATATATGCTATTCACCAGACTTCATTTTGCATAACAGAAACCCATCCTTAGAAAAGCAGTGCCTTCTTCCCTCCCCTTCATTCCCTGGTAAGCTCATTCTCGTTAGCCCTGTGAGACCGACTGTTTAAGATGCTTCATTGCAGTGGAATCATGTGACCTTTGTTCTCCTGTGACTGGTTTATTTTACACTCAGCCCCAGGTCCTCTGGGGTGGTCCACATTGTTACCAAATTGGCTCTAGCTACAGGACATCAGGGGTGTGTAAAACATAACCAAGGAGGGATGTGTGTCTGTGAAGCAGTGGTAAGCAGTTTATAGTTTGGCAGTTAAGAACAGCCCTCTCCTCGGATCAAACAGAGGAGACCCGAGAGTTTGATTTTATCTCTGCCTTTCCATGTTAAAACAAAACAAAAGGCTGACACATCTCTTTTTATATGCCCTCTCCTGATTCTCTGGAGACGCCTTATTCCCCTTGGCACGTCCCAGGGCCATCTTCCTTTCCCTTCACCCTAAAATCAACCATATTTCCTTTCCATACAGCACCCTTCTCTCTTGAAAAACAAATGGCCAAGACACCACAGCCCGCCTCCCTTCCACCCTGAGAGGAGGGCGCAGCGCGGGGAGCCGGAGAGCTGTCCTGCATCACAGTAGGCACAGGGACTTTGTGACTCTAGCAATGCCATCAGACCAGAGGATGGCACAGCCTTTCTGGCTCTCAGTATCTATGGAGCCCCCGACGGCCCTGCACACGGGGTGCACGCATCCCCGCTGGTGCCTCCTACCCTCACATCACAGCAGAGCCAACCCTGCAGAGGGAATTCGCAACACCTGCAGAGATAGAGCGGGGGATGATGGACCTACTCATTTCTGATTGGGATTGAGAGGGGAGTTTCAAGCCAGAGACTGGAAAGGGAAGGACCAGGACCATGGATGGGTTCGGCCCAGGAGTGATGTTGTGGCCACGCACTGTGGGAGGCTGTGAGGACAGGAGAGGACACCTACCGTGAACACACAGTCACTGTCTCACAGTGCACTCCAGAGCACAGACACAATTGCTCTGTAAAGAGCTGCTGTGGGTGTTCCTCATGGACTACAGAGCCGAGATCCATGAAGCAGGTTTCAGAAGAGTCTCTGCTGGTTGACCCTCGATAAGCCCTTGTACCATGGACAGTGGATGGGATCCGAAGAATTTGAGGAGCACTGCATCATAGATAATGAATCATTCATCAGAAGGCGCTTGCTCTGAGACATTAGAAAGCCAAACTGCTTAGTGCAGCCCTTGTACCATGGACAGTGGATGGGATCCGAAGAATTTGAGGAGCACTGCATCATAGATACGAATCATTCATCTGAGACATTAGAAAGCCAAACTGCTTAGTGCAGCCACCAAGGCAGCTAAGAATCTGCAGCACAGTATGTCTCTAATGCAGGGAGATCTGTGCCCCACCCTCCACCTCCTCCCTCACCATGTCTGTTCACACATCCATCACACATCCCCGGGCCCTAGCTGTTCCCTGTGCCCGGGATGCCTGCCCCTTACCACTTACTTGTCAGGGTTGAAGTTGACCCACAAGCCATGTATACCCAGGCAGAAGTTAGATAGGGTCATCAGCTGTTACAAACTCCCCTCAAGATAACTCACAAAAGGTCAGACCGATTCCACAACTATTAATAACCTTTCTAGAAGGTCTCTGGTTTCTGATAAGCTAGTACATGTGTCACTGCATAGTTAGGCCTTGTTTTCTAGCTTCTACTTGAAAATTCTAATGCACCAGTAAACTCACGGACAACCTGGTTCTTGAAATACAGCCCCATGTTTTCTGCAGTGATGGGTGTTGGGACAGAGAAAACTATTGTGACATGCAGCAACATAGGAGAAAGGGTTGCATAAAATAAAAGATGGAAAGCTGTAAGCCAACGACTTCAGATGCTCTTTACATGTATCTCACAGTAAAAGTGGAAATGTTGATTTAGAAATCAGTCTGACCCTGTTTTTATACAAAATGAATAGAACAAAACAGAGTAAAAACATACCCTGCAAATATATAACAGAGACTCTGGGATATAGAAGAGACGTGACTTTAAATATTTACATTTAAATATCTACTTTTTTTTTTTTTGGTTGGTTGTGGGGCTTGAACTCTGGGCCTGGGTGCTGTCCTTCAGCTCTTCAGCTTAAGGCGAGCACTCTACCACTTGAGCCACAGCACCACTTTCAGTTTTCTGAGTGGTTTATTGGAGATAAGAATCTGGCTTTGAACCTCGATCCTCAGATCTCAGCCTCCTGAGTAGCTAGGATGACAGGCATGAGCCACCGGCGCCTGGCTAAATACCTACATTTAAATATCTATACTCAAGAGAATTCTTCTCTTACTGTCTACATTTTCTAAATGCCCTCAGAAAAGTTACCTTTGTCGTCGGGCAAAAATAAATGTGACTTAACATTATTTTTTACAACACTTTGATTCACATTACCTAAGTTTTTTGTACTCTAGACTGGTGTGTTTAATAGTCATCAATCCACCCACTCACAGGTGGGGAGGGACTAACGTGACACATCACTACTGTCGCCCGTGTGCCCACACCTGCCGTGGGGTGGGTGGGTTAGGGCCTCTCAGGGGTGGAGGCAAGGCCTGGGGGCTGCGAAGGCCCCTGCGGTGCCGCCTCCCTCACTCAGGCCCGCGGCACTACACATACACACACAACAGGTACTCTGCTTCATCTGTCATCACAAAGCAGATCCGGGCTGGCAGGAGAGAGGACCAGCAGGCCACCATCCTGCTAAGCAAGGTCCAAGATGAGATCTGGAAGACTGTCACCCGAGTACCTGGGAAGTGGAGGCGTGGCAGTGACCCGCACCTGAGTTGCACGAGTTCTAAATCCCTGTGGCTCACTCCATCCTCTCACGGGTTCTGAGGAAAGAAAAGAAACTCAGGACGTAGGAGACCAAGCACTGGCAAAAGACTCCACCTTGCTTCTCTCCCGGCACCCACTGAACGGAATTGCTCGGCCCCTGCCTTCAGTTACCTCTGCAGGTGCCAGCACGCTCTTGCTTGAAGTTTCGGTTAAGCAATAAAAGGACTCATCCCAAGTTCCCTCTTCATACACATGTGGCTGGGACTTTCATTATCCAAGCAGTTCTAAGGCTTACGCACTCCATTTTGCAAAACCCTGAAACATCGTCTAAACAATAGTTCCCACATAAATGCATCGTTGGAAGTCATGACGGTTCCAATTAAGATTTTTGATGTCTAAGAGAAAATGCGTACCCTTTCTTCTGATGTAAAAGTAATTTACTACCAATCTGCATAAAGGATCCTTTCCATTTAGAAAGAGAAGAAATCTTAATAATAGATGATTGCTTTATGAATATGAAAATTATATATTTGCCGCATAATCAACCATTTAATTGACACATCGTTGCTTGTCTCCTGGAGTGTGGGGGACAGATTTGAATCTGTGTGACTGATTGTTGCAGTGCTGCTTTTTCTAAAACAAGAGGACTTGGATTTAGCTAAGAGAATAAGGAGATATCTAATTCAAACCCTCAGGTGACTGGGGAGGATTTCCAACAGACTAGGAAGGATGGAGAAGAAAGGTTTGGGCTTAGAGCAACAGAGACAGAGGGAGTTCCAGGAGACAGCAGTGCGCGTGGGTCGGATGGCTGCCTTGTCCAGAGGGCTGCTTAGTACACACAGGCCTGCCTGGATGAGGGACAGGAAGCCGACTACAGCACACCTCAGACCAAGTACGCCATTCCTGTCACACAATGTCGCCCCTTTAAGAGATCCGAGAGAGAGAGAGAGAGAGAGAGAGAGAGAGAGAGAAAGGAGGTATCTGTTCCATCCTTTTAGGAGAAAAAGATACTGTTTTAGGAGAAAGTGCTGAGGTGAGATGCTGGAGGCAAGAGGTCAAGCAGGAGCAACTTCACTCTCTGATACAAGAGTTGGTCAGGGACCAAGGCAGGGAGCAGTGGCCATGGAAGTTATTTTTATAGGCTCTGACATTGGCTGTCTGGGCTAAATCACAGCTAAAGAAATGAGAGCAAATGTATCTCTAAGTATCAGAGTTAGAGCAATGCCCAAAGAACCCCAGAATCCTACCTTCTCAAAAAGAACAAGATTGATTAGTTACAAATCTATTTAATCTAGTCAGGCACTAGTGGCTCATGCCTGTAATCCTAGCTACGCAGAAGGCTGAGATCTGAGAATCTCAGTTCAAAGCCAGCCCAGGCAGGAAAAGTCTGAGAGACTCTTCTCTTCAATAAAACCACCAGAAGTGGCTCTGTGGCTCAAGTGGTAGAGCACTCGCCTTGAAGAGCTGAGGGACATTGTCCAGGCCCAGAGTTCTAGCCCCATGACTGACAAACAAACAAAAAACAACAACCAACAAACAAACAAATATCTCTAATCTAAATTTCAAGGTAATCTAAATTTCAGCATAGATAGATATGCACGTTTCAAATCGTTCATGGAAATAAATGATTCTAAAATATATGTAATTGAGTGTTCTAGTTGCCTACTCAAGAGGAATATAAAGCTACCAAGCCATTATCCTACAGACTAGGTCCCCAGGGCATCATGTAACACGCAGCTGGCTTAGTCCTGGCCTCCTCTGAGCTACCCCTAGATAGCAAACAGAGCCTATCAGGGCCAGGGCCCAGCTACCACACAGCTGACACCAGTAGTTGACTATTTGTCAGAGCAGGTGTAAACCATGTCAGATTCAAAGAAGAGGCACTAACACAAAGTAATCACGTGGGTTATATTCAGAGAAGGGAACAAACATAAATACTTTGAGAAGATCAAGCTAACTTCTTTCTTTTCCTGCTGTTTATCTTTCTTTCCTCCTATTTAATAAAGGCATAACTCACTTCCTAAAGCATGCCAGGAACTTCAGTGTGCCGTCGGAAAGAAGAAAATAGCCCCAATGGCAGCTTATATATTGGTTTTCAAATACTGGCTTTGCCACCTACAAGCTGTCAATTGTGCTTCCTGGTAAATGAGTACAACACGACATCCATGCAAGGTTGTTACAGGAGCTAATTTAAGTGAGACCATCTTTTAAGCAAAGTAACATGCACCCTCTGACTTCATCTTCATTTTCTATTCATGGGGGGAAAAAAACAGATTAACTTTATTATCACAAAGCAGTAAGCAAAAGATACAATCACCTCAGTCCCCAGAGCAAGGAGCTAGTTCCTTTCAGAAGAGAGCGCTTAGCTGTGTCTTGACAAAAGACTAGCTTTTGTTGGACATGGGTGTAAAAAGATCCACCTTCCCAAATTTCTTGCATAGCATACCATCTCCCCATCCCGCCCCACCTGCTCTCCAATCTCAATCATCCCATTCAGTCCACAAGGTTTGCTTAAGACAACTTATTTACGGATGGGTATCTGCCAATTCCTGGCCAGTCATTTACCAGGAGCTTACTGCAAGACTAAGAGCAAGATGGTGGCTTCTTTATGCAAATGAGATCCTGAGTTCTATTTCTAGCCTCTACCACAGTGGCTTAGGCTCCATCTCTGAAACAGGACTCCAAAGGGTTTTCCAGGCCTAGCACTCCTGGGGCCATTCTGCAGCCACATAGAAAAGTAACATCTAAGTACAGAGAGACAGAGGCCTGTGACCTCAATGAAAGCTGGAGTCAGCTCCCATGAGGTGTGTCTTTATTGTAGCACATGAATTGTTTCTAGTTCAATTTTCTTATTTTCAAGGAATTTTAGGAACACTCAAATCATATGCACTCTATTATTTCAATAAGCTGATTGGAACAGAGTACATTTTATTTATGACACATGGAATCTAACCTGCCCCTACCATTGGGACCTAGGAAAGCATTACTCCTTTACATAATAAGAAGTTAAGGTCTTTTTTGAGTTACAGACACAGAGAGCTTGGAACATCACTGTTAGCCATAGTTCAAGAGACACAGATGCAAAAGTCTCACAGATCCAGCTAGCACAGAGCAGTGCTCAGGGCTGGGGGCAGAGCTCCAAGGCAGTGAACCCTTTGCACACATGAGATCCTGAGTTCAATTTCCAGCCTCTATCCCCTAAAAGTTGAGCACTGCAGGAGCCCAATTACACAGACACAGCTGAAAATCACATTCCCCGTCATCTCCCACCCAACAGCACTAAGATCTCTATATTCTGTTAATCTATTCACAGAGACCAATAAACAGTGAGACCATAAGCCACACCTTCTGCAACCAATAGGAAGCAAAATTAGTTGAGAGGAAAATCGAGCAACAAAGAGATAGAAAAGTTTGATTACTATTGTTGGTTGGAACGCACATTGGCATCAGGGTCAGACACTCCGGGGCTGAACATGGCCATCTCAGGTAGCAGTGCTCTTGATTCTCATTGGTGAGTTCATCAGGTGTCCCTCCAGCTCAGTGGCAGACTTCCCCACCTGTACATTATTTTCGCAAAGGTATTGTTATGGCTCATGTATAAACAAAGTGAATGCTTACAAAATAATTTACCAAAATGATTAATAAAATCTACTAACATGTTAACACTAGCTAAACTTGTTTTAACCTTAAGATATACTAGGATGGGTTGAAGAAAGAATCAATGAATTGATAACAATGTCTTGCCCGAGTGAAGAATATGAGACTGGCTTTGCGCATTCCCGTTCAGTAGTTGGGACACATGATTCAAAAGGCAAGGTCAGAGCACCTGTGTGAGGGTAGAGGGGCAAGGGTAGGAGGGAAGGTTTGCAGCATCTGCCCTACTGCTAAAAACTAAAACTTGTGCCTTATCATACCAGTTATAGGAATTTCACAGCACAGTCCATATCAAACTTAATATGTAACACATCGACAGTGTGAAATTCCTGGAAGCCAAGTGAAGAACTGGAAAACTCCAAACAATCCATTTGTACTCTCAACTGTCTAATCAAATGCTGCTATTCTTTTTTCTTTAAAGTTTAAACATACAACCAAGACCCCATACTCATAAGAAGCATGCCCCTACTAGAAATAATTCTATCTGAACTTAAGTCAAACTAGGCAAAGAATGATACATAGATATACCTATTTATATATATATATATATGTACATACATATATTTACATGAAAAATACATGAATAGCACTTGACTCAGTAGGCCAACATATAATAGGACATGTTACATGTATGGGGAATTCGTTGATCCATTGTTTTCTAGAAGAATAATCACCAGGGAGTTATCACTTTGGGAGAATATGTACAGATACCTACAAGTAGAGGACATGTTTAGGATTGTGTGACTCTTCTGAGCACTGTCAAAGGCTCTCCAATGTAGGCATGCATTTTAACATTCCCACCAGCCTTGCAAAAAGAGCATGAGGCTGTAGATTTACATAGTGTTGGTGACGGAAAAAAAACTAATCAAGGAATGGAAATATTTAGTTTATTCATAACCATTGAAAAATACAATAGGTAAAATGATTGATCTAGATCAGATGCGAGGGTCCTACACAACATGACGATATGATGTCATGCCACCATTGGTAACTTATCAGACCCATCAAACTAAACCAAATACTAATTATAGATAAATAGGAGTAAAACTTGTAAAATGTATATGAAAATGACGTTATCAATTTGGGAATAGGAGGAGTGTCTTACTGGTCAGTGGTCATGGAGGTGAAAATTCCAGATTCTTGACATCTCCAACAAAGAATCAAATAAACATGCACGCACAAGAGAGAAAGAGTGAAGAGAGAAAACTTAAGGGAAATGGTGGGTTTTATCTTGGTAGCTCAAGAGCAAACACATGGTCAAGAAAATCCCAGCTGTTGAGGATTTGAAGAGTGAGGTAGGGATTCATAGTCATAATACCAGGCTGATCTTAGAGAACTGAAAGATCATGACTAAAAACGGCTGCCATCCCTTGGTTTTTGAGTATATTTTTAAGCATATGTATACTCTGCCACTCATATGCATGAAGCCTTAAGTGCAAGTTCATTGCCCAAAGGTCAGGTTAAGCATGTAAAGAGTTCCACCGGGCAGGTGTTTTGGATTAACTAGGCCTGGCATTCCCCCAGCCCCTCAAGTTGGTCTACTCGAAGGAAAAGAACTAACACACAGCAAACTCATTACTAATGATCCCCGAGGAAGGTTGGATATGGGAGACAGTGGAGAGGAGACAGAATTCATGGTGGTTTCTAGAGCATGAGTTTGGGACTTTCCCTAAAGCTAATCTGCCTTCGGTGTGTCTGGATAAAATGATGGAGTGCAGGTGGGAGCCAGGACTTTACTTAGTTTAGCTGAAATTGCTAATTTCTTCACAAATGATCAAGTATAGAGAGATAGCCACATCTGTTCAAACTCAGTAGCGATAGCCTCCGTGCCTGGAGTAAACATGTACATCTCTATGTTTTCGTAATAAAATAAAAGGCATATACAAATGCCAATTTCACATTCCTCTCAAATACTGCCGTATGCTAATAATGGAGTCTGCTCATTTCCACAGTCCCAGGGGCAAGTCTACAGTCTATGTACCCTGATGCCTTTGTTAGTAAAGTACTTTTAAACTATGTTTTTGTTTGAAATTAAAAAGAAATTGAGGGATACGATGGAATTATTTTATATACCTATATGAAAGTAGAAGAACCATGAACCCTGTTAAAATTGCTTTAGGCGTAAAGGAAGGGAGGTGAGGAGGAGATAGGGTGAGTTTGACGGGGATGTTCGTATGCTTTCATGGAAGTGTCGCAACGAAACTTTCCCTAGTACAACTGATAGATGCTAATAAAAAGTCTTTGAAAGGAAGAAAGGGAGAAAGAAAGAAGGGAAGAAGGAAGGGAGGGAGGGAGGGAGGGAAGGAGGCAGGGAAGGCAAGCAGGCAGGCAGGCAGGCAGTAAGAGAAAGGGAGGAAGGATAAGGGGAAATTGGCCTTAATTTTCTGCATCTTCCTGAAAGTTCTCCTCCAATCATTGCCCAGTGACAATCCTACTTTCAGGTACCGCCTATCATTCTACAGATCTCATGTCTTTTTCAGTCTGTTGGTACATAATAATATTACCAAATATTTAATGGTTCAAACAAAGATACATTTCTCTTGCAGGAGTCCCAGCATGGAATTAATTTTGAGACAAAGAAAGGGGAACTATTGGACAGATAGGGATTGAAAATGGTGCATGTAGCCAGGTGTTGGTGATAGTTCAAAGCCAGCCTTGACAGGAAAGTTTCCATGAGACTCTTATCTCCAATTAACCACTCAAAAAACAGAAGTGGCCCTTTGACTCAAAGTGCTACAGCACTAGCCTTGAGCAAAAGAGCTCAGGGACAGTGCCTAGGCCCTGAGTTCCCCCATGATGAAAGAAAGAAAGAAGGAAGGAAGGAAGGAAGGAAGGAAGGAAGGAAGGAAGGAAGGAAGGAAGGAAGGAAGGAAGGACAGAAAGAAAGAAAGAAAGAAAGAAAGAAAGAAAGAAAGAA